>NC_036852.1:11681582-11694623 GCF_002910315.2 Salvelinus sp. IW2-2015
CATTCCTTCTCCCTGCCCCTTTCCTYCCTGTCCCTCTGCTGTTAGCTCCATGGTGCTCTGTGCTGGCAGGAGAAGACAGGGACACAACAGGGGTGTAACTGTGAACCAAAGYACTGCCAGCCCACACTACCCCTCTACAGAGCTGCAGGCACTTGGCTTGGGGCCCGTGGCACATAGACCCCCCCCAAACAGGGGCGGATAGGGCAGGATCTGCAACAGGGTGGGATGGGCAAGGGGTTGGGTGAAGGCTGGGGGATTGGGGAGAGGGTTGAAACCATTGGTTGGGAGGGATGGTTGTGTGGGATGGGAGGCAACCATGTCACCCAAACAACAGTTCCATCCACCTCCATCCAACCTATCGCCCATCTCACCCTGCATCCAGGATGACATATCCACATTTACATTCGATATAACACCCAAACAAGCATGTTCTGTTCACTACAGCCATCTTACCTGTGCATTTGAAGAACTTGGACTCTCCCACACTTAGCTCCACCTTGTTCAAGGATATGGACACCTGCAGAACAGCTGTGAGGAGAGAGAGAGAGAGAGAGAGAAAAAAAAAAGATGAGTATATACACACAAGAAAACTCACGAGGAGAAAATAGGATAATAAGAAAGAGAAAAGAGAAACGTTTTGTTAACATGGCGGGTGGGAGGGAAGCGGTGACTGGCTTTCAAAAGTTGCCGCTGTTACAACGTGACCGGTCGGGAGTAGGCTACTAAGTGACTGCGAGTGAAGAGCAAAATAATCCTAACATTGATTTGTTGAGACCAGTCCTCAAAGCAGTGCAAAACGGTGCTGAAATAGTTGACCACACGCAGGTAGGCTATTGCTTCAAATYGTATTATAACAATTGGATGACTTTGGGTGTTCCAGTAAGCAACAATGTGTTGCCTTCATTAGCCCACTTTATTCTTAAAAGAACTCCAGCACAGAGAAGAGAAAGGAGCCTTAAATAATTCAACAATAAAGCGATTGAAACCACAAATGCATTTGACTATTTTTAATCATCCCCATCAACCAAACACACATCATCTACCATGGTATTCCATTTCCAGCGAGACTATTCAAGCCATCGACACACTGATGGTTGAAGAGGATGAGCGATCGGCAAAGGCCATCTGGAATCTGCTGGCATCACAGCACAACATCAACATCGCTCTAATCACAGTCAGAAGACAGTTGAAGAAACTTAAGGGTACTTATGGACAGGCTCTGTAAGACATTTTTATCAGTGGGAGAACAAGTATTTGATACACTGCCGATTTTGCAGGTTTTCCTACTTCAAAGCATGTAGAGTCTGTAATTTTTATCATAGGTACACTTCAACTATGAGAGACGGAATCTAAAACAAAAATCCAGAAAATCACATTGTATGATTTTTAAGTAATTAATTTGCATTTTATTGCATGACATAAGTATTTGATACATCAGAAAGCAGAACTTAATATTTGGTACAGAACCTTTGTTTGCAATTACAGAGATCATACGTTTCCTGTAGTTCTTGACTAGGTTTGCACACACTGCAGCAGATTTTGTCCCACATCCTCCCTACAGATCTTCTCCAGATCCTTCGAGTTTCGGGGCTGTCGCTGGGCAATACGGGTTTCAGCTCCCTCCAAAGATTTCCTATGGGTTCAGGTCTGGAGACTGGCTAGGCCACTCCAGACCTTGAGATGCTTCTTACGGAGCCACTCCTTAGTGCCATGGCTGTGTGTTCGTGTCGTTGTCATGCTGGAAGACCCAGCCACGACCCATCTTCAATGCTCTTACTGAGGAAGGAGGTTGTTGCCAAGATCTCGCGATACTGCCCCATCCATCCTCCCCTCAATACGTGCAGTTCCTGTCCCCTTTGCAGAAAAGCATCCCCAAAGAATGATGTTTCCACCTCCATGCTTCACGGTTGGATGGTGTTCTTGGGGTTGTACTCATACTCTTCTTCCTCCAAACACGGCGAGTGGAGTTAGACCAAAAGCTCTATTTTGTCTCATCAGACCACATGACCTTCTCCCATTCCTCCTCTGGATCATCCAGATAGTCATTGGCAAACTTCAGACAGCCTGGACATGCACTGGCTTAAGCAGGGGGACCTTGCGTGGGGCTGCAGGATTTTAATCCATAGTGCTGTTACTAATGGTTTTCTTTGAGACTGTGTCCCAGCTCTCTTCAGGTCTGACCAGGTCCTGCCGTGTAGTTCTGGCTGACCTCACCTTCCTCATGATCATTGATGCCCCACGAGTGAAATCTTGCATGGAGCCCCAGACGAGGTGATTGACCGTCATCTTGAACTTCTTCCATTTCTAATAATGCTGCCAACAGTGTTTCCTTCTCACCAAGCTGCTTGCTATTGTCCTGTAGCCCATCCAGCCTTGTGCAGGTCTACAATTTTATCCCTGATTCCTTCACAGCTCTCTGGTCTTGGCCATTGTGGAGAGGTTGGAATCTGTTTGATTGAGTGTGTGGACAGGTGTCTTTTATACAGGTAACGAGTTCAAACAGGTGCAGTTAATACAGGTAATGAGTGGAGAAAGGAGGCTTCTTAAAGAAAAACTAACAGGTCTGTAGAGCCGGAATTCTTACTGTTGGTAGGTGATCAAATACTTATGTCATACAATAAAATGCAAATTAATTATTTAAAAATCATACAATGTGATTTTCTGGATTTCTGGATAAAAATTACAGACCTCTACATGCTTGTAAGTAGGAAACCTGCAAAATCGGCAGTGTATCAAATACTTGTTCTCCCCACTGTATATCAGTGGCATGCGAAAGTATTCACCCCCTTGGCATGTTTCCTATTTTGTTGCCTTACACCCTGGAATTAAATATATATTTTGGGGATGTTTGTATCATTTGATTTACACAACATGCCTACCATTTTGAAGATGCAAAATTTTTTATTGTGAACAAACAACTCGAGCGTGCATAACTAATTCACCCCCCCCCCCCCCAAAGCCACCATTTGCAGCAATTACAGCTGCAAGTGGTTTGGGGTATGGTCTCATATAAAGCTTGGCACATCTAGCCACTGTGATTTTCCCCCATTCTTCAAGGCAAAACTGCTCCAGCTCCTTCAAGTTGGATGGGTTCTTAAGTCATACCACAGATTCTCAATTGGATTGAGGTCTGGGCTTTGACTAGGCCATTCCAAGACATTTAAATGTTTCCCCTTAAACCACTCAAGTGTTGCATAAGCAGTATGGTTAGGGTCATTGTCCTGCTGGAAGCTGAACCTCCGTCCCAGTCTCAAATCTCTGGAAGACTTAAACAGGTTTCCCTCAAGAATTTCCCTGTATTTAGCACCATCCATCCTTCCTTCMATTCTGAACAGTTTCCCAGTCCCTGCGATGAAACACATCCCCACGTGGTGTTCTCTGGGTGATGAGAAGTGTTGGGTTTGCACCAGACATAGAGTCTCCCACATGCYTTGTGGCAAACACCAAACATGTTTACTTATTTTTTTCTGGACACTCTTCCTGTAAAGCCCTGCTCTGTGGAGTGTACGGCTTAAAGTGGTCCTATGGACAGATGCTCCACAGCGGAGATTGGAGTTTGGAAGCACCTTCAGGGTTATCTTTGGTCTTTGGCACTGTATACATATATATTTTCCCCCCCCATAGTAATTCATTATGGATCCATTAATATATTTAAAGTCCCTAAACTCGGCAAGAGTCTATTGACCTGCTGATAGTTGAAATAAACATCTGCATTTTGAAAGAGTATTTTTATCATGATTTTATTTACGAAAGCATACATATGTTGATGAAGAAATACTGTACAGTATATGCTTTACCTGACTTTTTGCGGTTGCATGCTGTTTGTAGTATTTGGGAACAGGCCCATATTTGATTTTTGATGGTAAGTTTAGCTATTTACAAAGCAAAAGGTACATAAAATATTGTAGCCTTCACCTCACGGACTGCTATGTGTTCCACAATAATTCACTGTCGCCTCCTTTTTCAGGTATCATGGCTCGAGATTTCTTTGAGGAAGAAATCATCAAGAGATATGCTAGACCCTATGTCAGAGAGGTGTTTCTGGGACCATATAATTYCTTTCAAGGTAGGATGATAGCAATATGTTGATATGTGTAGGCCTATTTACATGTATATTTCTAGTATTGCACCTAATGTTGACTGTTAGGCTACATTTATTTTTTTCTTCTCCAATTGCAGAACATTACCCAACACACACTGCCGCCTGGGTTTGCATTGCAAATGAGGGCATAAACTKGGTCAAGATGCCATCAGAGCAAGTAGACATTTATGTAGTAAAATAAAGTTTAAATAAAAATAAATAAAAGACCTACAACACTTTTAACAGCACATTACTCAACACTAGTGAGACTCATGTCACCTACGGTAGGCCTATTTTTTTTTTTTTTTTACATGTAGGTCTCATGATTTAAACCTGATCGAACTTGTTTGGCATCAACTGAAAACATGAATCCACAACTCTGCCAAGCCTACAAGCAAAGATGAACTGGTGARGGCCATCAAGACATGTTGGCTTGAGAAATTGACGATACAACAATGCAACAAATACATTGATCCAATACATTGATCATCTCAGGTTTTACCCGTGGTCGTGGGGCTGGGGGTGAGTGCAACTAAAATGTAGTTGAAATAATACATTGCAAGTTGGGGGGAATTTTCACACCTACAGTAGCCAGGCTATWWAATTACCATTTTATAAATAAATTGACTTATGGAGAGTCTATTATCCTGCTAATTGCCCATCATGGAAACATTGTTTGCAAGATGGGCTACATCTGCTACAGTACACTTATGACAAGTGTTTGTAAACATGTTTTCAAAATGCCTCCCGCTGTCCATCATTAACGTAAATAAAAACACAGCATCTAAAAAACATTGCACATAATGCTTGTTTACATTCTTCATTGTAACCACAATGTCACAAATAATTGAACACACACAGCATTTTTCGTGAGGGAAAATCTGGTCTGTGGGGATTTTATATAATTATAATGCAGGGTTAATATTAATAATAATAATCGTTGGATAACAGATCGGCTCTCGGAACTCATTAAGAGGCGGCTTCTATCTTCAATAYAATCATTAATTCAGAATGTTAAACCAGAATACAGTAGATTGTAATAAACAGAAAATTGCGTGTCAATTCATAAAGCATGTGCCATGGAATTGGTACATCAAATATCTCTTCCCAATTATTTTKMAATCTATATGGCACAGCTGTCAGTTTTTTGGTCCTTAAATGAAACTGGTATATATTTGTATTTATCACAATTTTATTTAACCAATTTTGGTCTTTAATGCAGACAAGTTCCTTATTTTTATTTATGTTTTTACTTTATGGGATCGGTGTCCCCACCGCGGGACGGTTGAGCTAACGTGCGCTAATGTGAATAGCATGACGCTGTAAGTAACAAGAACATTTCCCAGGACATTGACATGTCATATATGGGCAGAAAGCTTCAATTATTGTTAATCTAACTGCACTGTCCAATTTACAGTAGCTTTACAGTGAACAGTGCCATCTAGACTTCTAAGCAATATAATGGCCTTTCTCTTGCATTTCAAAGATGATGAAAAAAAAATTGAAAATGCATGTTTTTTTCTTTGTATTATCTTTTACCAGATCTAATGTGTTGTATTCTCCTACATTAATTTCACATTTCCACAAACTTCAAAGTGTTTCCTTTCAAATGGTATCAAGTATATGCATATCCTTGCTTCAGGTCCTGAGCTACAGGCAGTTAGATTTGGGTATGTCATTTTAGGTGATTTTTTTTTTTAAAGGGTCCGATCCTTTGAACTGAAATTGCAACCATCTTTCTATGACTTGTTTAAAAAATAATGATATTTTGGAGATGATTTCATTTCAAATAACCGAAAGTGAATGATTGTAATCTGAATAAAGGCCATTCTTGACAATGGGGTGAGACATTCTTACTAATTTCCAAATAAAGCCAGTTTGTTATTTASAATGATTTCTGTTTATAGAGGGAGAGAAACCAAAAGCACACCGTGCCTATTTTTCAAAAATCGTCAGTCCACATGTCAAGTGAAATTACCCCATTGTATTTACCCAAGTTATCTCTTAACTCCAGGACCACCGACAGTTTTGTTGGTGTTGCCTGAAGTAGGACTCTAGCGCCAGAGGAGACTCTCAGACTGAAAACACCTCTATTAATTTACGAAAAGATAGTCAATTTGTGCCACAGTTTAGACTACCGATAGATCAGCGTTTTAACTCCCCCTTGTGATAGTGTGGTACAACGACAGAATGCCACCATCTACCACTAACGGCCGTGGCATCAGCTCGTAACTTCGTAACTCGAACCACTGTACCATTCTATGAAGCTCGAATACTTCAAATTATGCATCACAAGAGGCCTAATCCTACGCCTTTCCAGTTTTGCTCGGAGACTGCTACTACAACACAATAGGGCATCATGCTGAGGTTCACATAGGATGAAGGACTAGGTAATGAGTAGAGTTGCGACAAACACTTCCTTTTACCMGATAAAAGCTTGAAATCACACACACAATTCGAATGTAGATGTTCGGCTGCACATCATTGCAAGTTGTACTTAAGTGCCTTGCTTGCCGCTTACCCCTTCCCGAGCCAAGTCTGCATCCCAAATGGAACCCTATCCTCTGTATAGTGCGCTTCTTTTGACCATTTGCATGTAAGCTGGTCCTATGAGCCCTGGTCAAAAGTAGTGCACTAAATAGGGAATAGGGTGTCATTTGGGACACAGCGTCAGCCAGAGAAGAATAGCGTGAATCTAGTTAGGGGTGACACCAAAGGCAGTGGAGGAGAAAGCACCTTTAATCTTCTCTCTCTCTCTCCGTCTGGCTATCCTTTGATTATCACTTCTTTCAATATCTTATTTTTTCAACAGTTTGTGTTTATGTTCTGTAGATGTGCACACACACACACACGCACACACGCATGTGCATGTACACACACACACACACACACACACACACACACTCTAAGAAATTTGCTGTGACAGAGAGCTGCCTATAGATGGCAGTAGGTGAACACTACTGTAATGTCACCACTTTGCTGCATGCCTGGTAATACACATCTATATCACAAGGGTTGTGATTTATCTATACTGAACAACAAAATAAACACAACATGCAACAATTTCAAAGATTTTACTAAGTTACAGTTCATATAAGGAAATCAGTCAATTGAAATAAATTCATTAGGCCCTAATCTATGGATTTCACATGACTGGGCAGTGGCACAACCAATCAGAATATGTTTTTCCCCACAAAAGGGCTTCATTATAGACAGAAATACTCCTCAGCACCCCCTCCACCCCCGCTCAGRCGATCCCGCAGATGAAGAAGCYGGATGTGGAGGTCCTGTGCTGGCGTGGTTACACGGGGTCTGTGGTTGTGAAGCCGGTTGGATGTACTGCCAAAATCTCTAAAACGATGTTGGAGGTAGCTTATGGTAGAGARATTAACATTAAATTCTCTGGCAACAGCTCTGGTGGACATTCCTGCAGTCAACATGCCAATTGCACGTCTGTGGCATTGTGTTGTGTGACAAAACTGCACATTTTAAAGTGGCCTTTTAAACTGCACCTGTGTAATGATAATGCTGTTTAATAAGCTTCTTGATATGTCACACCTGTCAGGTGGATGGATTATATTGGAAAAGGAGAAATGCTCACTAAATRAATAAGCTTTATGTTCGTATGGAAAGTTATTATTTCAGCTCATGAAACATGTGACCAACACTTGTACATGTTGGGTTTATGTTTTTGTTCAGTCTATATCCTCCAACTGTCCATTTTCCCTGTTCGCAAGCAAGCACGCACGCACACACGCACGCACGCACACACACACACACATAACCCCCCGCAAACACACACAATGTCCCATCCCCAGGGTAGCACTATAGTACAGTTGCCAGTTATGTCCTCTCATCTCAGCTCTGTCCCACTTACTCCTCTTCCCTGTGACACGGAGCTCCAGCTGTGCCCGGTGCCYCTGCTCTCAGAGGTAACAAGTCTACCGTCTGCCATACCTTACAGTCGCGCCGTCTGGCTGATTAACGAGCAGAGGACACATATGCACGTACGCAGATACACAGACACACACGCAGACAAACACRCGCACACAGACTCTGGCCCGATGCGCACCCACACACACAGACTCCACCCCTCCCTTCATCGCCACTGCATCATTAACTACCAGCCAAWACCTGTTTACAAGCAAAAACTTAAAACAGGAAGTACCAGTGATGCTTTCAATACGAAAGTGGTCCAATGAAGAGGATGCAAAGCTACAGGATTGTTTACCGCATCAGTCACCCGCTTCATTAACCCTTTGACGCATATGATCACATACAGTTCAAGTCGGATGTTTACATACACCTTAGCCAAATAGATTTAAACTCAGTTTTTCAATTCCTGACATTTAATCCTAGTAAAAAATCCCTGTCTTAGGTCAGTTAGGATCACCACTTTATTTGAAGAATGTGAAATGTCAAAATAATAGCAGACAGAATGATTTATTTCAGCTTTTATTTCTTTCATCACATTCCCAGTGGGTCAGAAGTTTACATACACTCAATTAGTATTTGGTAGCATTGCCTTTAAATTGTATGACTTGGGTCAAACGTTTCGGTAGCCTTCCAGAAGCTTCCCACAAGAAGTTGGGTGAATCTTGGCCCATTCCTCCTGACAGAGCTGGTGTAACTGAGTCAGGTTTGTAGGCCTCCTTGCTCGCACACGCTTTTTCAGTTCYGCCCACACATTTTCTGTGGGATTTAGGTCAGGGCTTTGTGATGGCCACTCCAATACCTTGACTTTGTTGTCTTTAAGGCATTTTGCCACAACTTTGGAAGTATGCTTGTGGTCATTGTCCATTTGGAATACCCATTTGCGACCAAGCTTTAACTTCCTGACTGATTCGTCCCTTGAGTGTTGCTTCAATATCTCCACATAATTGTCCTCCCTCATGATGCCATCTATTTTAATGAGTACACCAGTCCCTCTTGCAGCAAAGCACCCCCACAACATGATGCTGCCACCCGTGCTTCACGGTTGGATGGTGTTCTTCGGCTTGCAAGCCTCCCCCTTTTCTCCAAACAGACAATGGTCATTATGGCCAAACAGTTCTATTTTTGTTTCATCAGACCAGAGGACATTTCTCCAAAAGTACCACCTTTGTCCCCATGTGCAGTTGCAACCGTAGTCTGGCTTTTTTATGGCGGTTTTGGAGCAGTGTCTTCTTCCTTGCCAAGCTGCCATTCAGGTTAAGTCAATATAGGACTCGTTTTACTGAGGATATAGATCATTTTGTACCTGTTTCCTCCAGCATCTTCACAAGGTCCTTTTGCTGTTGTTCTATAATTGATTTGCACTTTCGCACCAAAGTACGTTAATCTCTAGGGACAGAACGCTTCTCCTTCCTGAGCGTATGACGGCTGTGTGTCCCATGGGTGTTTACACTTGCGTACTATTGTTTGTACAGATGAACGTGGTACCTTCAGGCTGGAAATTGCTCCAAAGGATGAACCAGATTTGTGGAGGTCTACAATTATTGGCTGATTCTTTTGATTTCCCATGATGTCAAGCAAAGAGGCAATGAGTTTGAAGGCTTTGAAATACATCCAAAGATCACTCCAATTGACTCAAATTATGTCAATTATCCTCGTCAGAAGCTTCTAAAGCCATGACATAATTTTCTGGAATTTTCCAAGCTGTTTAAAGTCAACTTAGTGTATGTAAACTTCTGACCCACTGAAATTGTGATACAGTTTATATATATAAGTGAAATAATATGTCTGTAAACAATTGTTGGAAAAATTACTTGTTTCATGCACAAAGTAGATGTCCTAACCGACTTGCCAAAACTATAGTTTGTTAACAAGAAATTTGGGGAGTGGTTGAAAAACAAGTTTTAATGACTCCAACCTAAGTGTATGTAAACTTCCGACTTCAACTGTATTTATGATCATTGTTGAGTGGTCCCTGCAGGTTACCATCACAAATATGTAATTGGAACAGTAGCAACAGAACGTATGACCAACTTGTATAAATATCATTGTTGTCTGAAAAGCASCTAAACAATGTTTTGTATTGATGGAAAATAAAGGTCTTCATCATCCAAGCATCACACGGAACACATCCACAGCCAAAATAATTCCATAAACYAGTTTAAATAACAGGTTGCACTGACAAGAAAAAAWGTTAGCGAAGTAACAGCTAGACTAGTTTACAATGTACCACATCTCTGGTGAGCACAAGGGAGACATGTAATATTGTTTAGAAAGGAGATATGTGTCAGCTAAGCAAATAGCGGCTCCATTCTTTATGATGGCAGCCATGTTTGTTTATGTTTGACAAGGAAAAACTCCCTAACCCCAGAATGCCATTCACTATAAAACACAAATAAACAAAGTCAAAGATGGTTGCGCCCACTGCCCGAATAAGATCAACATATTTTGGCCACTTTCAGAATATTACAAATCTTCAATGTGCGTGTTACATTGTAAACAAGAACCGGAGCACATGACTTGACAAGTCGTTTACATTTTTTGATGACTCACAAAGCAAATAAAAATTTTCACCTCAAATACTAGCATACTGCCTAGTCGTAGCGCGAAAGCTAAACAGTGTTGCCAGATTTGGGTGAAACCATTTTAAGGGGGTATGCAGTTAGTAATACTTGAAGTTTCTACAAATGCAACCACGTTTTAGAAGGAGATCAACAGCTGGTCCATCCACGTAACATTCCACGCGTAGATGATGCCGAAGCATAAACCTATATGATCATGTCTAGCTCCATAGTTTACGATAACCCATATCTACAACCTCACCTTACTCATGCCACAGTCTCTGCACACAATATAGCTGATTACTCACACACACCATTTCATCTGATCATCCGCACAAACTCACTTTGTTGCTTACATGACTTGGATCCACCCTGTTCTCACTCTCCTCTGCCCCGACCAGGCTAAAACCTATCCAAGCCATAATACTCACCACGTGATAATTGCGAAATATCTTATTCGCTTGGAGACGAGGCAGGCATCTATCTGTAGGCTACATGTCCAGTGGTGATAAAACATTGATATGAACAAAAAGTATTTAGAATGTCAGCGTTTACCTTAGCCATGGTTGGTATATGTAATATATGCTGATACCCCGCTCTCACTTTGTTTCTTTGCAATTATTGTGTCAAACACACCAGACTTAGCACCTCAGGGTTTCCTCCCCCTGTCTCACATGAGCAGACCCTCAGACAGGCGAATACCAAAGCCTCTTTGGGGCGGCAGGTAGCCTAGTGGTTAGAGCATTGGGCCAGTAACCGAAAGATTTACCATGGATTACAGGCAACATCCGCACTGAGCTAAAGGCTAAAGCTGTCACTTTCAATGAGCGGGACACTAATCCGGGAGCTTATAAAAAAGTCCCACTACGAACCACCAAACAGGCAAAGCGTCAATACAGTACCAAGATCAAATCCTACTACACCGGCTCTGACACTCGTCAGATGTGGCAGGGCTTGCAAACTATCACAGATTACGAAGGGAAACTCAGCCGCGAACTGTCCAGTGACGTTAGCCTACCAGATGAGCTAAATACCTTCTATACACGCTTCGAGGCTAGCAATGCTGAACTATGCATGAGAGCACCAGCTGTTCCGAACTGTGTTACCACTCTCTCCGTAGCTGATGTGAGTAAGACTTTTACCCTTTTACTGCAGTGGGCTAAATCAGGGTCAAACAGACTGTTTCTTGGTAGTCTTAAACAAATCTACTTTCAAACAAAAGTATACATCTCACACACATGGTTATGGGCTTTAAAAAAAGAAGACACTTGTACCATGTCAAATATAGAGTTGAAATGTGTTACATTTTGAGTTTGCAATCCAATATTACACTTTATATACATCACATAAAACTGAAATATAACAAAACCGTTTGACACAGAAACACCAGATTTTCGGCGGGTGGATTATCAGGACACATACTTGCCAGCTGGTGAGCACATGCTCTGAGTGTCTTCACTGACATTTTCAACCCTGACCACCATAGTCCCTGTGTCCAAGAACGCCAAGGCAACCTGCCTAAATGACTATTTCCCCGTAACACCTTCAACCCCTAAGCTTTAAAACTGCTAAATAGTTAATTAAATAGTTAACCAATAGCTACACGGACTATCTGCATTGACCCTTTTAAGCAATCTATCTATTTTGCCTAATCACATACACTGATGTTACTGTTCATTATCTATCTATCTATATTATGTACATACTGTATCTACCTCAATTACCTGGTACCCCTGCACATATACTCTGTACTGGTACCCCATGTATATATATCAAGTTATCATCACTCATTGTGTATTTATTCCTTATGTTATTCTTTTTCTATTTATTTTCTCTCTGCATTGTTGGGATGGGCCCGTCAGTAAGCATGTTACTGTTGGTCTACACCAGCTGTTCATGAAGCATGTGACAAATAACATTTGATTCGATAGGAAGTGTCACAACGCAGAGGCAAACACTGCAACGTGTTGCTGTAGCACTCGCCATGGATCAAATGGAGAAACAAATGAGCCATTACACAACCGATGACAACAACGGTGGGTGTTGATTCAATATATTTTTTTTTTTTCTCTATCATTGTCTTTTATTTGAACGATGTCAGTCAAGCTATATGGATTTGTACCCATTTAAGATATTCAGAATGTTATGAAAACCGACTGGCAGTGTCACTTTTGCAATCATCTTCTATCATCTTCTATCATCCCAACTTATAATTGTTGCCATATCCTCCACAACAAGGGACTGTGTAATCCTCACACAATGGAATGTGAACACATAAAAGTACTATTTAATTCATAAGAAGGCCCAATCAACAGGCCAATATAAAAGACCTCAAGCTGCTAAGTCAATCACATACTCCCCCACTCATCTCTCCCTCTTTCCTCAAACAATAGAATRACCCAGATCCCCCACTTCCTCCCAGTCATAACCCCTTGAGAGTTCCTTCCTCAACACACCATTGTGTTT
>NC_036852.1:11697781-11716737 GCF_002910315.2 Salvelinus sp. IW2-2015
TTGGATGCGGAGCATCGCTGCACAGCTATTTTCAGGTCTCTCCACAGATGTTTGATCAGGTTCAAGTCTGGGCTCTGGCTGGTCCACTCAAGGACATTCAGAGACTTGTCCCGAAGCCTCTCCATTGTCTTGGCTGTGTGCTTAGGGTTGTTGTCCTGTTGGAAGATGAACCATCGCCCCAGTCTGAAGTCATGAGCGCTYTGGAGCAGGTTTTAAACAAGGATCTCTGTATTTTTATTCGTTCATCTTTCCCTCGATCCTGACTAGTATCCGAGTCACTGACGCTGAAAACATCCCYACAGCATGATGCTGCCAACAACATGCTTCACCGTAGGGATGGTGCCAGGTTTCCTCTGAAACATATGAAACATAAAGCTTGGCATTAAGGCAAAAKAGTTCAATCTTGGTTTCATCAAACTGGAGAATATTGTTTATCATGCTCTGAGAGTCTTTAGGTGCCTTTTGGGAAAACTCCAAGCGGGCTGTCATGTGCCTTTTACTGAGGAGTGGCTTCCGTCTGGCCACTCTAACATAAAGGCCTGATTGGTGCAGTGCTGCAGAGATGGTGGTCCTTCTGGAAGGTTCTCCCATCTCCACAGAGGAACTCCGGAGCTCTGTCTGGGTGACCATCGGGTTCTTGGTCACCTCCCTGACCAAAGCCCTTGTCCCCCAATTGCTCRGTTCGGGTTAGGGTTAGYCTTCCAAACTTCTTACATTTAAGAATGATRGAGGCCACTGTGTTATTGGGGACCTTCAATGCTGCAGAMATTTCTTGGTACCCTTCCCCAGATCTGTGCCTTGACACAATTCYGTCTCGGAGCTCTACGGACAATTCCTTTGACCTCATGGCTTGGTTTTTGCTCTGACATGCACGGTCAACTACGGGACCTTATATAGTCAAGTGTGTGCCTACCAARTCATATCCAATCAAATGAATATACCACAGATGGACAGCAATCAAGTTGTAGAAACATCTCAATGATGATCAATGGAAACATGATGCCCCAGAGCTCAATTTCGAGTCTCATAGCAAAGTGTCTGAATAGCTATGTATTTAAGGTATTTCTGTTTTACATTTTTTATAAATTTGCAAACATTTAAAATACCCGCTTTCGCCTCGTCATTATGGGCTATTGTGGGTAGATTGATGAGGATTATTTTAATTTTAACCCATTTTAGAATCAATCAATCAATCAAATGTATTTATAAAGCCCTTCTTCCATCAGCTGATGTCACAAAGTGCTGTACAGAAACCCAGCCTAAAACCCMAAACAGCAAGCAATGCAGGTGTAGAAGCACAGTGGCTAGGAAAAACTCCCTAGAAAGGCCAGAACCTAGGAAGAAACCTAGAGAGGAACCAGGCTGATGAGGGGTGTCCAGTCCTCTTCTGGCTGTGCCGGGTTGGAGATTTACAGAACATGGCCAAGATGTTCAAATGTTCATAGATGACCAGCAGGGTCAAATAATGGTAATCACAGTGTGTCGAGGTGCAACAGGTCACCACTCAGGAGTAAATGTCAGTTGGCCTTTCATCGCCGATCATTCAGAGTATCTCTACCGCTCCTGCTGTCTCTAGAGAGTTAAAAACAGCAGGTCTGGGACAGGTAGCACRTCCGGTGAACAGGTCAGGGTTCCATAGCCGCAGGCAGAACAGTTGAAACTGGAGCAGCAGCATGGCCAGAACAGTTGAAACTGGAGCAGCAGCATGGCCAGGTGTTGTTACGTTACAGCCTTATTCTGTGGAGAAAGTCAAGGGGTCTGACTACTTTCCGAATGCACTGTTAGTTGAGACCCTGACTGAGTTTCTTTGGTTGGGGGCACCCTAGTGGCAGAGGACCACTTATGTCGCTTGTGCCTGGAACCGGCCCAGCACACACACACACAAAGTCTTCACGGTCCAGTACCATACTGTGGATGTACGATTACTTTCTGAACATTCTGGGTTTAATATTCAAGGAGGGTATCACTCCCTCTGTCCATAGTTATGATGTGGGTCAATTGACATGATTTGTCTGAGAGGCCCCATACGCTGTGTGTGTGTGGCTGCCCTTCAAAATGCTATCTGTCTTATTTGGAGGTTTTAATGCTGGAGTGTGACCTTGGGTTACCAGCTCCGGACAATAAACTGTCTTTCACCACACACACACACACACACACACAACTAGAGAAATGAACACTTCAATAAACAGTCAATTGTCCTTGAAGAGAACAATGTCCACAGAAACACACACAAGCAACAAACACTCCAATAGTTAATGTCTTTGAACAATGTCCACCAAACTTCACAGTGGGAAAACAGCGTTCGCAATCATACATGGAAGCACTTTGCCATTGATTCAGTCAATCTTGATGAATAGATGTGCAACATGTCAAGCACATGTCATGGTTCCACCTGTCACCAGAGGACTTCCCCAGGACATTGTCTCGGATCGTGGGCCCCAGTTCATCGCACGGTATTGGAATGCCTTCTGCTCCCTGTTGGGGGCGTCAGTGAGTCTTTCCTCGGCGTTCCACCCACAGACGGAGCGGGCCAACGAGGAACTGGAGAAGTTCCTCTGCTGTTTTGTCTCCACCCAGGCCAGCAACTGGAGCAAGTTCCTCGTCTGGGCGGAGTMTGTTCACAACACACTACCAAACTCGTCCACTGAACTGTCGCYGTTCGAATGCCAATTCGGGTTCGCACCCCCCCAGAAATGTTCTGGAAGCACGAAAAGCTTATTTCTCTCAAATGTAATGAGCATTTCTCCTTTGCCAAGATAATCCATCCACCTGACAGGTGTGGCATATCAARAAGCGGAATAAACTGTGTAATCATTACACAGGTGCACCTTGTGCTGGTGGCAATAAATAGCCACTTTCAAATGTGCAGTTTTGTCACACAACACAATGCCACAGAYGTCTCAAGTTTTGAGAGAGCGTGCAATTGGCATGCAGACTGCAGGAATGTCCACCAGAACTGTTGCCAGAGAATGYAATGTTCATTTCTCTACCATGAGCTGCCATCCAACACCCACCCAAGGCTGCACCCCTGTCCAGTCACGTGAAATCCATAGATTAGAGCCTTATGAATTTATTTCAATTGACTGATTATCTTATACGAACTGTAACTCAGAAAACTCTTTGAAATTGTTGCATGTTGCGTTTATATATTTTTTCAGTATATCATATTATTGTGTCCCAATATACCATTCTCCCAAAGTGTGCACGCTGTAGAAATATTGATGTTACACAGGAAATGGAAATAACTTACTTGATGTACTGTAGCTGACTGACATGCTCAGTAAAGTTTGCTGAAAGTTCGAAACGCAGTCATACAGTCCCCGATTGGTGTAATAAAAATAGTAGAAATTCTCTCCAGCCCAATACACACTTATAGGGTGAAAGTGCACAAAGAATTGGAGCATAGCAATTGTATGAACCCGAAAAAGACTGATTGAAAGGTAAAAAATGCTGTCTCATTACACAAGCTACACAGTTGAAGTCGGAAGTTTACATACACTTAGGTTGGAGTCATTAAAACTYGTTTTTCAACCACTCCACACATTTCTTGTTAACAAACTATAGTTTTAGCAAGTCGGTTAGGATATCTACTTTGTGCATGACACAAGTCATTTTTCCAACAATTGTTTACAGACAGACTATTTCACTTATATTTCATTGTATCACAATTCCAGTGGGTAACTTTACATACACTAAGTTGACTGTGGCTTTAAACAGCTTGGAAATTCCAGAAATGATGTCAAGTCTTTAGAAGTTTCTGATGGCTAATTGACATTATTTGGGTCAATTGCAGGTGTACCTGTGGATGTATTTCAAGGCCTACCTTCAAACTCAGTGCCTCTTGCTTGACATCATGGAAAAATCAAAAGAAATCAGCCAAGTCCTCTGACAAAAATTTGTAGACCTCCACAAATTTGGTTCATCCTTGGGAGCAATTTCCAAATGCCTGAAGGTACCACGTTCATCTGTAACAAACAATAGTACGCAAGTATAAACACCATGGGACCACACAGCTGTCATACCGCTCAGGAAGGAGACCGCGTTCTGTCCTAGAGATTAACGTACTTTGGTGTGAAAAGTACAAATCAATCCCAGAGCAACAGCAAAGGACCTTGTGAAGATGATGAGAAAAACAGGTACAAAAGTATCTATATCCACAGTAAAACGAGTCCTATATATCGACATAACCTGAAAGGCCGCTCAGCAGGAAGAAGACACTGCTCCAAAACCACCATAAAAAAGCCAGACTACGGTTTGCAACTGCACATGGGGACAAAGATTGTACTTTTGGAGAAATGTCCTCCGGTCTGATGAAAGAAAAATAGAACTGCTTGGCCAAAATGAACATCGTTATGTTTGGAGGAAAGGGGAGGCTTGCCAACCCGAAGAACATCATCCCAACCGTGAAGCACGGGGGTGGCAGCATCATGTTGTGGGGGTGCTTTACTGCAGGAGGGACTGGTGCACTTCACAAAATAGATGGCATCATGAGGCAGGAAAATTATGTGGATATATTGAAGCAACATCTCAAGACATCAGTCAGGAAGTTAAAGCTTGGTCGCAAATGGGTATTCCAAATGGACAATGACCACAAGCCTACTTCCAAAGTTGTGGCAAAATGGCTTAAGGACAACAAAGTCAAGGTATTGGACTTGCCATCACAAAGCCCTGACCTCAATCGCATAGAAAATGTGTGGGCGGAACTGAAAAGCGTGTGCGAGCAAGGAGGCCTTCAAACCTGACTCAGTTACACCAGCTCTGTCAATAGGAATGGGCAAACATTCACCCAACTTATTGTGGGAAGCTTGTGGAAGACCACCCAAAACATTTGACCCAAGTTAAACAGTTTAAAAGGCAATGCCATCAAATATTAATTAAGTGTATGTAAACTTCTGACCCACTGGGAATGTGATGAAAGAAATAAAAGCTGAAATAAATCATTCGTTCTACTATTATTCTGACATTTCACATTCTTAAAATAAAGTGGTGATCCTAACTGACCTAAGACAGGGAATTTTATGTTAGTTATTAAATGTCATAATTAAATGTCAGGAATTGTGAAAAACTGAGTTTAAATGTGTTTGGCTAAGGTGTATGTAAACTTCCGAATTCAACTGTATACAGACCATAGTCTGGTAGAACTGTGGAAAATAAAAATAAGTAAATAATGAAAGCAATAGCACCTATTAGCAGGATGTCCATTTGAGTTTTTCAATGAATGCCTTGCAATCACTTATTTCAGACGGCCCCGCGTCTGTCAGGCGTCAAAATGGTTTTCTATTCACCCAGGATGGGGTGATGGGGGGTGATGGGGGGAACACGGGCATTGAGMGACACACATTCACGATTGTGACCATTGTGACCTCTACAGAGTTGTCGGTGCYCTCAACACCTCCCCATTCACAAGCCAATTTCTATAACATATTGTCTGAAAACTGTGGTGTCACACTGCGATAGAGAAAAATAGAGAGTAATCACATTGGTTCCAGTATTGTCCTATGTATTTATAGAAATGCATTAGCTAAAATGCGGGACATGCCCCGGTAAACATAGGTAGGAGATAACATCCTCAAAATTGTCTCTTTCMAAATATAAATGAGATTAGGATTGGAAAATACAGTGGGGCATCGTAACAATGCCCTCTCTGTTTTGTTTCCTCTGTTTACCCCTCTTTCTCCATTTTGTTCTCCATCTCCTCCCACTCATTCTATTTTCCTCTCTTGTTCTCTTTCTAAGACTCTCAGTCATTCTATAACCTACTGTATCTCTTTTCTGCTTCCTCTCTCGTTAACTCTCCCTTGCTGACAATTTTTCTCTCTCTTACTGATTGTCACTCTCTCTTGTTAACTAGGCCAGTATTTCTTGGCCTCTCTTTCTCGCTCCCTCTCTGTCTAGTTGACTCTCTCCTCCTATTTCTTGGTCCGTTGTCTTTTTTATTTAGATTTCTTTACTTTGTTTTTATTGAGGAACACAAAGAAAATACAAATAAACTAAAAGAACAAAAATGATTGAGGTGCTCGATTGTCAATCACTTTTATCTCCCTTATCCAAGCCATGTTTTTTTACTTAGGTCCTGGAAGTTCTCTAAGTCCCCATTCGTTATAATTGTACTGAATGATGTGATGCCTTTCTGCGTCCACTGCTATCCTGAAATGCCAACTCAGCAGTTTGACCTCTCTGTCTAAATGATTTTGCTTAACTACCCTAAACCATKTCTTAAGAGAGAAATTAATTCACTGATTTTGTCTATTGTATATTTCTATGTCCTTATTTCCCAAAACTGACTGTATGGGTATCTCTGTCAAAGTAGTCTCCATGTCTTTCCATTTGGATTGATATTCAGAATTGCACCAACACACCAGAGGTCTCAACTGGGCTGACACAAAATTATCTTTTAGGTTTGGTAAGGCCATACCCCCACTGTTTTTTGGTAATTGAAATGTCGTATATCTAATTCTTGGTCTCTTACTGTTCCAGATAAACCTTGATATCCGTTTATCCCATTACCTAAACTGTTTAGGCGGTAATTCTATGGGCAGTGATTGGAACAAATACAGTAACCTCGGCAGGATGTTCATTTTTATTGTTTCAATTCTACTACTAAGATCCAAGGGAAGTGAATTCCACCTGTCCAGGTCATCATATATTYTCTTGTTGATGTGATCGTAGTTCATGTCATAAAGTTTGGGTGAATCTTTTGGTAAATTTACTCCAATAAATTGAATGGATGAAGAGGTCCACTGGAAGTTACACCTACTCTTCAGCTCTTCCTGTGGGGTATAATTATATACTAGKGCTTGGGTCTTGCGTACGTTGAGCACATACCCTGAATAGGTTCCAAATGTTTGTAAAACATCCATCAATCTTGGTACACTTGAACCTGGGTCTTTAAGGCATAACAGAACGTCATCAGCATACATGCGTATCTTATGTTCACTGCCTCTTATTGTTACTCCCTCTAAGGTTGGGTTCTGTCTTATTGCCTGTGCTAATGGCTCAATGTACAAGGAGAAAAGATGACAGCGTTATCTTGCCCCTCGCTCTAATTTTATTGTTCGTGACAAATGTCCATTTATCTTTATTCTAGTAGTCGGCAGGTAGCCTAGTGGTTAGAGCGTTGGACCAGTAACCGAAAGGTTGCTGGATCGAATCCCTGAGCGGACAAGGTAAAAATCTGTCGTTCTGCCCCTGAACAAGGCAGGTAACCCACTGTTTCCCGGTAGGCCGTCATTGTAAATAAGAATTTGTTCTTAATTGACTTCCCTAGTTAAACAAAAAACAATGTTTTGATGCACTGTCTCACTTCTTTGTTGAAACCAAATCTTTCCGTAACTTGGAATAGATAATCCAATCCCATTGAATCAAATGCTTTTTCAGCATCTAGACTGATTCATATTGCACTTATTTCTTATTCTGAGTAATGTGGTCCATGACATGTAGTGTTCTCCTTATGGTGTCCTGTGTCTGCCTATTTCGTATGAAACCAGTTTGATCCCCGTCAATCAATTCTGGGATTATGTTTTATGGCTATTATTGAAGCATATCGTTTATAATCCCTGTTAAGAATTGCAATAGGTCTATATTTCTTCTTATCTTTTCCCTTCTTTGGGATAACAGATATGATGGCTTCTCCCCACGATGGTGGAAGACCACCCTCCCTCAGAGTCCTGTAAAACAGGCCTGAAGTAGAGGTGTTAGTTGTTCTCTGAAGGCTTTGAACCATTCTAAAGGGAAGCCATCAGTGCCTGGAGATTTGTTTACTTTTAGATTAGAAATTGCTTTATTAATTTATTCAGTAGTTATTTCTGAAGTAAGTCTATCATTCTGCCCCGTCCCAATTGAGGGGAGATCAAGTAAGTTYWAAAAARTGCTCTATTGTCTGTGCATCTGCCTTCTCTGGTTGCTTGTACAGATTTGTGTAATATCATTCAAATGCATTCTGTATTCCATTCAATTTGCATGTAATYTTSTTTGTTTTGGGGTCTTTTATTTTGAAAATGGTATTCTGCGCTTGTTGTTTCCTGAGTCTCCATGCTAGTMATTTTGTTGTCTTTGAGCCTGCTTCATAATATCGTTGTTTCAGGAACCTGAGCTTTTTCTCCACTTCTTCACTATAAATCTGGTCAACTTCCTGTTTTACCTTTTGAGTCTCTTGTACTATAAGAGGGTCTTTGTAATGACTATGAGATCGTTCTACTTTTCTTAATGTTTCCTGTAATTTCAGCTGTTTCTGTGCTTTTATCTTTTTCTTGAGAGATGATGTGGCTATGATCTTTCCTCTAATAACCGCCTTAGCTGCATCAAACAATGTAGCAACAGATACTTGCCTGTTATCATTATTCTCCAGATAGACGTTCAATTCTGTCTTTATTGATTCCTTGAATGCTGGATCATTCAGCATGCTTGTATTAAGCCTCCATAGAGTATTTCTTGGTTCGCTATCAAGGTGTAGAGTAAAGTAAACTCCACTATGATCTGATAAATCGCTCTGCCCGATCCTACAATCCTTAAGCTTGTGTCGATCTGCATTGTACATGAAAAAGTAGTATAACCTGGAGTATTCAGTGTGGYGGGCTGAGCAAAAAGTATATTCCTTATCTGTCATGTGGATGTCACACCACACATCAAGCAGTCCTAAATCCTGCAATATCCTATTGATCTTTTTTAGCAACTTGGCTAATTTTCCTATTTAGTGCTGTCCAATTTTGAGTTTAAAATCGTGTGAAAATACCCTCCACAGATAAGAGTGCCAGAGGATTCTGTGGCAATTAAATCAAACACCTTCCTGTAGAAGACCATTAAATAATGTAAMTTCTTTGTTATCCAGTTTACATTTAACAAGTATAAATCTACCCTCCTTGTCTTTTATTTGACCTATTCTACCAAAAAAGTGTTAAACAAATGTCAAGAGTGTGCAAAGCTGTCATCAAGGCAAAGGGTGGCTATTTGAAGAATCTCAAATATAAATTATATTTRGATTTGTTTAACACTTTTTTTGGTTACTACATGATTCCATGTGTGTTATTTCATAGTTTTGATGTCTTCACTATTAGTCTACAATGTAGAAAATAGTAAARAAWWAAAATTCTTGTAGATATTTTGTGAAGTTCTTCTTTGTTTTCYTTGAGTTTCTGGTTAATGTCCTTCTTGAACTCAATTTCATACATCTTCTCGAAGTTCCTTTCGTAAGCCTGTGAGAGCCTCSCCMAATTCCTCCTTTATCACCTCACRAAATGAGGGTTATTTTGCTGCTGCTAGCTTATTTGCGCTAGCATTAGCCATCTCTGTTTCGTCRACGATTATATGTTCTGCTGTCTTGTTACGTGCTATTGTTGTAGCTCCACGACCTATTTTCCCTTTTTCCATTTTGTGTAAGTTATTTTAATGCTCAGAGTAAATACTTGAATTTAGGGGGGAAATACCCAACCGATATGTGCTGTACGAAAAACTAGGCAGCCATTTCCTAAGTTGCGTCACCGAAAGTCCTCGGGTCTGTCATCCTTATCTCTCTTTCTCCTTTATCTCCCTCCCTCCTTCCCTTCCTCTCTCCCTGGGTTAATTAAATCAGGAGCTGCCACATGTTTCTGTGTATGACTACATCAGCCCTTCAGGCGTGCTGGGCTTAGTCAAGCGGATCACAGAGATTCTGCAACTATAAATACAGGTAACGCTGCTCAGAGATGTCCCTCCTGTCGCTATCTCCCCCATCCCTATATCTCTGTCTTACATTCGGAATCATCTCCCTCTCTCCCGTCTCCCATCCATCTCTCTCTTACACTTAGACTCTGCCCCCCTCTCTCTCTCGATATCTGCCTTCCTTCCTCTCTCTAACTCCCCATCCTTCTATCTCTCACGCTGTCTTTCTAACTCACTCTTTTAGTCTTTGTCTGTCTCTCACTCCCACTCTCTTCCCCACTTTTTCATTGTTATCTCTCTCCATATCTGTTTGCAGTCTCTCTCTCCATCTCCATCCATCTCCCACTGTCTCTCTCCTCTTTAACGGTGATTTCACAGTGATTATCACCCACACTTTTTAGTGCTAACCCCACACACAGCCCTTGTGCTGGTGAGACATTCTCTTTCTCTCTCTGCAGGAGCTGAACAAAACAAAAACAAAACAGCATTTCCAGGAAGCATGMTGATGATGCTTCAGGAGAAATGAAGAAATCTTCCAGTAAAAGCCGGTGACAACACACAGCTACCATCGTTCACTTTACTCTACTTTATTRGGTTTATTTGAATGGGAAATTGCAAATATATCAACATTTCTGCAAACAACATTGCATGGAACGTTAGCGGTAAGGGACACAACTAGCTGATTTGCCATGTTACACAAACAGATTAGCAGTAGAGAAGTTTCTGGAGACTTTGACATGATGAGATTGTCAGCGCAAGGTGGATGAGGAGTATTCATCAACCTTCTGTATAATTATAATCAGCCAGGATCACCTATGTAGTTCAGCCCAAGGACCCTGACTTAAAATGGAGTGAAAGCACTAAGCATAAGCATAGCCTGATGCTGCCTGTTGACTACTCTTGCACAGTTTCCTGCCAGGTCACTGAGCAGATGAGTGTGTGYGTGCCTGTGTCCGTGCATGTCCRTGAAAATATAAATGAAACACCTGCCCGACCAGACCTCAACGAATGACAATTTTTGATACAAATCTGTTCGATACAAATTCCTTTGGTAAACACAAACTAATCAGAGCACACTGAACCCATCCCATCTGTTTCTGTTCTAAGCAGGCTCTGTCGCAGTGTGATAGTCTCCTGGGGAGACTAAATGCCAGTCATATCCCTTCTAAATGACTCCGCACTGGCTCATGCTACAGCACTGGCTCATGCTATAGGCTCATAGTAGCGACAGCAGTTAAACACCACTTATCCAGTGACACTGCAATCCCCACACAGCCAACACATAGGCTAGAGTGGCATCCAGCCCTGTCAAAGCATCCAGCATCCAGCCCTGTCAAACACAGCTCTTAGCCTGGGACTCAACTTCCTCCATGCTGTGTCAATCAAAAGCACAGTTTTAGCTCTGACTTCATACCATACTATTTCAGCTGCTAATAGTGTGACTACCTTTCAATCCACACCTTATATAGACACTGCATGTTTGTCAATCACGTTATTACCATTCCACACAGGGTAAAATTGCTATACCTGCAGTAGGTACGTGAAAGTAACAACTCTCTGCAACAACAAAAAAAGAGAAGTATCAATGAGATTTACATGTACATATTTTTTAAATAATAGACAAGAAAAACAACTAATTAAGCATCCCTATTTTGACCATGAATTATGTGACTCACCATAACTCTGTCTCTTCTTAGTCCAGCAGCTACATTACGCTAATAACTAAATATGCTAAGAGTGGAGCTGAGGTAAAGTATGTMATTGATAAGAAGCTAGCTAGCACTGTTAGCTGTCCATGTCCTATAACACTTTGACTGCGTCCAAAATGACACCCTATTCCCTACTCCRTCCCAAATGGCATCTTATTCCCTTTGTAGTGCACTACTTTTGACCAGGGCTCTGGTGAAAAGTAGTGCACCACAAAGGGAATAAGGTGCCATTTCGGAAGCAAGCTCTTCACTCTGCATTAATCAGCTCCTCCATCAGTGGGGAAAAGGTCCCCTGTCACATGATTAGGGCAATCAGAGCATTATAAATGGCCGCCCACTCTCTCAGAGCTGGACGTCTAACYAACTGATTTAATGTGTCCCCTTTTCAGAATGAAGACATTTTGAAGAGAATCGAAGGAAAACATTTTTACTTTATTTCCACAGAGCCGTAGGGAGCAGAATAGTAAACAGGTACATGTTTGGGTATAATCAGTTCTGAAGTACAGTGGCACTGGATTCCAAATCGACCCAGTTTTAAATTGACATTTTGTTCATTTAGCAGACACTTATCCAGAGTGACACAGTGAGTGCATTAAACTGAGGTAGGTAAGACGAGCACATATCACAGGCATTGCAAGTAGAACTCCCCTCAATAAAGCAATTATCAGTTTAATTAAATCAGTGCGAGAAAGAAAAGMCCCCTTGCTCCTACGCACTATGGGCTTTACTCCAGTAGATCTGGGACCATTGGATAGATATAAGYRTTATAGTAAGAGCCTCATATTGCCTTCTGATTGGCTGGGTGGAAATTGTAGACCTTCGTGAAAATTGCATTCACATCGTCTTTTTCAATAGCCTACAGTACGTTTCATGTGCCATCTCCCATAGCTTAATCATCAATTAGAAAAAGGAAATTTGAGTGAGCAATTCAATTGGTAATTGCATCACGTGCAACACAGCTTCACACTGACTGGACCTACTGAAGATATGTAAGAAATGCAGATTAAAATCACAGTACCATCATTTTAATAATCAATAACTGAAATCACACGAGTGAAAAATACAATATTTTTGTGATTTTTCAACAGAAAATATCGCCCTGCGTTTGAACGGCCAAACAATCAGAGCAGGAGAGAGTGATGGAGCTCCGACAGCCGCAGAGTGCTGTGCATGATCTTAATTTGTATGAATGGCGCCTTCATGCCCCATTTGCCCCCGATAACGCTCGATTAGTGTACCTGCTGTGTGATGAGGCTCACTACCGAGACACAGAGAGGAGACTTTCATCCATTACACTGAGAGGACCTATCAGATCACTCACTCGTCAAAATGACTYGTCTTTAGTCTAGCCTGCCTCTCAGTGCCGGTTTGTCAGACACCGATTTAGCCTAGTCCTGGAGTAAAAAGCTAATTCAGTGGAGATTCTTCAATGAGCATGYTGTTTAGTCCAGGACTGGGCTTCAAATAAAAAAAAAACTGCCAGTGAAGACCTGCACCAAGCACTAAATTACCATGCAAACTGTACAACAAAGAGTTTCAGAGTTCTGCTATTTTCTGTATATGCACTGTACTGGTTTTGAACATGCATGTATATTTCTTTTTTTAGTTGCTGAACTTCTCTATCATACACCACATACTCAGTTGAGACCGGAAATTGCAAAGAAAGGGGAGTRCCTTTATAAAGGATTGTCCTAAAACATTGCCAAACTGAAAGTTATTWAAAAAAGTGAATAACCCCACTCTCAACAGGCTGGTATGAAACCCTTGAGTCTATCTGGAGAACTGAACCCATGCTGTGAGGAAATCCTTATTTAAAAAATATAAAAAAATCCCAGAAAAACTGCACTCTACAACGATCTGCAGTCTAGTGCACCGAGGACGAGATCTTCTTCGTCTCTGTACATTTGGCTTCTTCACTCTGCTCTACTCAGCTAGACTCCAGTTGCACCCACGCTGTGGCCCTCGAGGTCTCGGGTTCTTGGGTTGTGCTGAATATTCAGTGTCGACTCACATTTATGCAATGAGGGGTTGGGACCTGCTGAGTGGAACTGGAGTTCCGAGAGGCATATGTTCTTTTTGCGGCGTCTAGCTCTCCCTAATCCCTTCTTTGATAGATATCCGGACCTCTCTGCCGCGTGTGGGGTAATTAGACCCTAGTCTAAGTGCCTGCATCCCAAATGGCACCCTATTCCCCACACGCTGCACTACTTCTGACCAGAGCCTTATAGTTTTTGGTCAAAAAGTGCACTACATAGGAAATATGGTGCCATTTGGGACTCAGTTGAAAACTCTTAGAAGCTAGCGGAGAGGAAGACAGTGTTCTCGTTGGCTCATTTCTATACAGACTAGGCTTGTATTTATTAAGCACCAAACAAAATAAAACTGACTTAGAGGGAACCGAATTCACCTGAACTTGTCCAATAAGAAACACTTTTCCGTTGCAATTTTCGTTGCTATGTTTTGCTACAATATACACKAATATGACCCTGGTTGTACCATAGTATTTTTCAAACTGGCTTCTTGATGCGAATGTGAGGACCTTGAAGAACCACCTGGCTGCAATATAATCCAGGGGAAACACTGTTGTACCCTGTCATGTCTCAGAGAATGGAATTCATTATGGAACCCATTATGTCTCGATAAATTAATGAGTCAATGATGTCTGCAGACTGAACCGCACGCACACACACTCTCACACACACATACATCATTTGCCAGTCCTTCATTCTCACCAATGCATGATAGAGTAATACCAATATGGAGATTTGCTCTCCCTTTTAACCCAGAGCCCCTTCTTACAGTATACAACCAATTTACGTGACAGGACATGAACAACCATTAAATTCAAAGTCTATTGAACCTGCTTCTTCTCATCTCACAAAATTGCATTTGTTAGTGAATGGAACGGAGGCTTGGAGTGTCGTTGAATGGGATACCATTGACAAAAGCCAAAAGAAGGAAGTGAAAGAAGCATTTTCTTCTGATTGGGAGCAATGTGTCAGATTCCAATCTGACCTAATTGCTCTGTAGAAAATATTGTTATGCTGAGAAACAAATAACTGTTCTGAGCCCTGTTTCGATTAAAGATGCAAAGCACTATCGGGCCTCTCAGCACTATCCACAGTTCCTTTGATCTTCTGCATCTCTATACAACAATGAATAATTCAGGGYAAAAGAAGCCTCTTGTAAAGCAACAAAAAAGCAAAGCGAGAAGATAACAGCCAGCCATTCCAGTCAGCCTGATTTGCAATAAGTGTYGAAATCTTRATGTTTCTTTTCAACAAGCTGCACCATGAATGCCTAAAAAACTGAACGACTGGTGTGATTTGGTTCTGTGAAGAAACAGAGACACGGCCATTGTCATCATTGTCGCGGTGACAGCATGATTGCGTGTTCTCACTTGTCTCTCCGCCTCGTGCCTGAGACAAGGCAATTATCCTAGATGCTAGGGAATTAATTTCACCTGTGAGAAGGGGTCACTATGCTTTAGCATTGCTAAGCAGGGGGGAGGGATCAGGGGAGGAACGGGGGACTTTAGGGGTGTATCAGGGAGGAGATGGGTATCTCATGAGACCTTAATAGACATCAAAAAGTCAAAGGTCAATTGATTGTAATAGAGAGGGTTGATACAAGGTCAGGTGCCTGTGTCCTCCTCTGATTGGTGCAGGTTTGTGGAGCTGTTGTAATGGAAACAGATTACTACATTGTGAATGTGATGAATTGTAAACCGGATACAAGATTACAATGTAATCTGAATTACGTGTGTACATTTTTCTCATTGTATTCAGGAGTTAAAATATCAACTGGATTCCAACAGAGTACGGATTCAWTTGTAATCCAGATTACATTAAATCCGAAATGTATCATTAATGGGATTACATAGAGAGAAAGGGGAGGGGGCGATTTTACATATTGAATATTCATATAAAACCACATTATATGAGTCAGTTTAGAATCCATTGTGTTCTTCTAAAAAAAAATTKTTTTKAATTTGCCCATGGGATAATTATGAACATACTGAGGGCTTTAAATCACATTATCACTATGAACAAGGGACCAATATAATGAGATAAAATGTGTTAAATAAATAACTAACAAATGGCCTCTCTTTTCATGTCCTCACCTCCATTAATGTCTCCTCCTACATCCCTCTTCCCTTATTTTCTCTCTCTCCTAATGGTCTTTCCCTCATCTCCTTGCCTCATCTTTTCCCTTTTCTTTATGGTCTTTTCTCACTCTCTGTCAAAAGTCATCTAATCACTGATTTATTTGTCTGTTATGTCTCAGCCTCTTTATCTATCATTTTCTCTTCCTCTCTTCCAGTCTCTCTTGCTCTGCCGCTCTGTCGTTGCCTCTCCATCTCTCTCTTTATCCTTGTCTCTCTCTGACAGATTCATGGTGTGACTGGTGCTGTATCTGTCAGGGGCCGCCGCTCACTGTCATTAGGCTGTCAGCGCAAGCCTTGAGAACGAGTTCCTATCATACCAGGGCAGGGTGGCACCATCGTGACATAATGCCCAGATACAGTGCATTCKGAGAATATTCAGAACCCATTAGTTTCTCCGCATTTTGTAATGTCACAGCCTTATTCTAAATTTGATTGAAATAGTGTTTTTCCCCTCCATCAATCTACACACAATACCCCATAATGACAAAGCAAAAAAAGGTTTATAATCATTTTTAAATATTACATTTACTTACAGTTGAAGTCGGAAGTTTACATACACTTAGGTTGGAGTCATTAAAACTAGTTTTTCAACCACTCCACACATTTCTTGTGAACAAACTATAGTTTTGGMAAGTCGGATAGGACATCCACTTTGTGCATGGCACAATCAATTTTTCCGACAATTGTTATCAGACAGATTATTTCACTTTTAATTCACTGTATCACAATTCCAGTAGGTCAGAAGTTTACATACACTAAGTTGACTGTGCCTTTAAACAGCTTGGAAAATTCCAGAAAAYTATGTCATGGCTTTAAAACTTCTTGTCAATAGGGGGGCGCTGTTTTCACTTTGGAAAAAATCTTGCCCAAATTAAACTGCCTCGTACTCTATTCTAGATCGTACAATATGCATATTATTATTACTATTGGATAGAAAACACTCTCAAGTTTTTAAAACTGTTTGAATTATATCTGTGAGTAAAACAGAACTCATTTTGCAGCAAACTTCCATACAGGAAGTGAAAAATCTGAAAACGATGCTCTGTTCCAGGGCCTGCCTATTCAATTGCCTAATATTTATCGATATGCATGCACTTCATACGCCTTCCACTAGATGTCAACAGGCAGTGGAAGGTGGAATGGGGTGTCTAGCTTGATCTGAGGTCGAACAAGAGCCTTTGGAGTGGGAGGTCAGGAATTTCCTTTGTCTACCAAGGCGCGAGGCGGTGCTCGACATTGGCTTCTGAAAAGCGTTCGGTATACACGGCTAATATCTCCGGCTCTGTTTTTATTTGATACATATTAGAAAAACATCATAAAGTAGGTTTTTTCAACCGAGTTTCATCAGTTTATTCAACGTTTAATGGGACTTTTGGAGTTTTCCGTTCTTTGCATCGAGAGAAACTGGGAACGTCATCAACATTGGCTGGCATTGTGGCACGAATTCGACAGGAGAAAAGGACATTCTAAAATCAAACAACGATTTATCCTCGACCTAGGACTCCTTGTACAAGATTCTGATGGAAGCTCAACAAAAAGTAAGAACAATTTATGATGTTATTCGTATTTCTGTGGAAAAGTTTATTCCTATTCTCTCCGTTTTGGCGGGCGCTGTCTTGCAAGCTGTTTGTTATGGAAAGTTATTTTTAAAAATCTAACACGGCGGTTGCATTAAGAACAGTGTATCTTTCATTTGCCATACAACAAGTATTTTTATGTAAAGTTTATGATGAGTTCTTGGTCAGATTAGGTGAGTGTTCCAAACTAGCTCCGGACATTCTGGTGAATCGATGCTACATATTCACAATGTTATAACCACGGTTTGCAGCTCTAAATATGCACATTTTCGAACAAAACATAAGTGTATTGTATAACCTGATGTTATAAGACTGTCATCTGATGAAGTTGGTCAGTTAGTGATTCATTTTTTATCTTTTGCTGGTTTTTCGCGAATGCTATCTATGCCGGTGAATAAATGCTCGTGTGTTTGGCTATTGTGGTAAGCTAAGATAATGCTATATCTGTGTTTCCTGTAAACACTTAAAAATCGGAAATATTGGCTGAATCACAAGATGTTTATCTTTCATTTGCTGTACACACCATGTATTTTTCATAAATGTTTTATGATGATTATTTTAGGTATTTCATGTTGCTTCTCTGAATTATTCTGGCTGCTTTTGGTGATATTTTTGATGGTAGCTGCAATGTAAAACTTGATTATACCTCAAATAATGCTCATTTTCGAACAAAACATACATGTTATAAGAACTGTCATCTGATGAAGTTGTTTCTTGGTTAGTGACTAATTATTCTCTATTTGGTCGGTTTTGTGAAGCTACCTATGCGTAGAAAATTGTGAAAATTAGCGTGAGTCTTGGCTATTGTGGTTAGCTAATAGAAATACATATTGTGTTTTCGCTGTAAAACATTTTAAAAATCGGAAATGATGGCTGGATTCACAAGATGTTTATCTTTCATTTGGTGTATTGGACTTGTGATTTCATGATATTTATATGCTATTATTTACTTGTGGCGCTATGCTAGGCTATGCTAGTCAGCTTTTACTGATGAGGATGCTCCCGGATCCGGGATGGGTGTTAAGTAGAGGTTAAAAGCTTCTGAYAGGCTAATTGACATCATTTGAGTCAATTGGAGGTGTACCTGTGGATGTATTTCAAGGCCTACCTTCAAACTCATTGCCATCTTTGCTTGACATCATGGAAAAATCAAAAGAATCAGCCAAGATCTCAGAAATAAAATTGTAGACCTCCACAAGTCTGGTTCATCCTTGGGAGCAATTTCCAAATACCTGAAGGTAACACGTTCATCTGTACAAACAATAGTATGCAAGTATAAACACCATGGGACCACGCAACCGTCATACCGCTCAGGAAGRAGACGCGTTCTGTCTCCTAGAGATGCAAATCAATCCCAGAACAGCAGCAAAGGACCTTGTGAAGATGCTGGAGGAAACAGGTACAAAAGTATCTATATGCACAGTAACACAAGTCCTATAACGACATAACCTGAAAGGCCGCTCAGCATGGACGAAGCCACTGCTCCAAAACCACCATAAAAAGCCAGACTACGGTTTGCATCTGCACATGGGGACAAAGATCTTATTTTTGGAGAAATGTCCTCTGGTCTGATGAAACAAAAATAGAACTGTTTGGCCATAATGACCACCGTTATGTTTGGAGGAAAAAAGGGGASGCTTGCAAGCCGAAGAACACCATCCCAACCGTGAAGCACGGGGGTGGAAGCATCATGTTGTGGGGGGTCTTTGCTGCAGGAGGGACTGGTGCACTTCACAAAATAGATGGCATCATGAGGCAGGACAATTGTGGATATATTGAAGCAACATCAGTCAGGAAGTTTAAGCTTGATTGCAAATGGGTCTTCCAAATGGACAATGACCCCAAGCATACTTCCAAAGTTGAGGC
>NC_036852.1:11721405-11749158 GCF_002910315.2 Salvelinus sp. IW2-2015
GGGCCAAAATTCACCCAACTTATTGTGGGAAACTTGTGGAAGGYTACCCGAAACGTTTGACCAAAGTTAAACAATTTAAAAGCGATGCTACCAAATACTGAGTGTATGTAAACTTCTGACCCACTGGGAATGTGATGATAGAATTAAAGGCTGAAATTTCCCTTGATCCTAACTAGTCTCCCAGTCACTGCCACTGAAAAACATCCCCACAGCATGATGCTGCCACCACTATGCATCACCATAGGAATGATGCCAGGTTTCCTCCAGACGTGATGCTTGGTATTCAGTTCAGTTCAATCTTGGTCAGTGTCCTTTTAGGTGCTTTTTGTCAAACCACAAGCGGGCTGTCAYGTGCATTTTACTGAGGAGTGCCTTCCATCTGGCCACTCCACCATAAAGACCTGATTGATGGAGTGCTGCACAGATAGTTGTCCTTCTGGAAGGTTCTCCCAGCTCCACAGAGGACCTCAGGATGGTCATTCTGTCAGCGTGACCATCAGGTTCTTGGTCACCTCCCTGACCAAGGCCCTTCTCCCCCGATTGCTCAGTTTGGCCGGGGAGCCAGCTCTAGGAAGAGTCTTGGTGTTTCCAAACTTCTTCCATTTAAGAATGATGGAGGCCACTGTGTTCATGGGGAGCTTAAATGATGCAGAGATTTTTTGGTACCCTTCCCCAGATCTGTACCTGTTTCGGAGCTCTATGGACAAGTCCTTCGACCTCATGGCTTGGTTTTTGCTCTGACATGCACTGTCAACTGTGGGACCTTATATAGACAGGTRTGTGTGCCTTTCCAAATCATGTCCAATCAATTGAATTTACCATAGGTGGACTCCAATCAAGTTGTAGAAACATCTCAAGGATAATCAATGGAAACAGGATGCACCTGAGCTCAATTTCGAGTCTAATAGCAAAGGGTCTGAATACTTATGTAAATAAGGTATTTCAGTTTTTATTTTGAATACATTTGCAAAAAACTGTTTTTGCTTTGTCTTTATGGGGTATTGTGTGTAGATTGATGAGGGGGGGRAAACTAATGCAATACATAAGTCTGTAAGGTAACAGGATGTGGAAAAAGGGAAGGTGTCTGAATATCTGACCAGGTCCCACTATCTCCCACACTGACACATGTATCCTCTCATTCCACTCCAAATTCTCCTGCTCTCTTTACTCCTTTATTTTTCTCTCTTCTCTTCTACTTCTCTCGTCCCCTCTGCTCACCCTCGCTCTCTCCTCCCTCTTCCATTTTCCTCACGACTCCCCTCCTTTCTCACTCTCTCTACTCTCCACCCCAACCTCTAAATCTTTCTCTCTATTTCCCCATCACTAAAGTGGAGTAGTTTTGTATGCTGTAAGTACACAGACTGACAAAAGCAGTGTAGGGGGACAAGACAATACAAAAAGAGATCGTTTCTGCCATCACTTCCAGACCCGTTGCTTCAATCAAATATATTATTGTATAATTGCCAACATATGCTCAGGGCTCGACATTAACATTTGTCCAAATGGACAAGTGAATTTTTTTTAAATAATCACACAATATAAAACAATTAGTCTACTCCGATCATAACTGGATCAAAGTGTCCTCGGGATGTGATGTTTTGCTCACTGTCCTCCCAATCTCTGCAGAGCGCATTAGAGTATAATTATTGTAGGCCTGCATTGACGTCACAAGTGGTCTGTCAATCATGCAGTCATGAGCTGCGTTTTTTAGATCAAAGCAAACCTACTCGCGTTTGCACATTTGCTGATAATAATTGTTTGTGAATTATTTGCCCAGTAATAGCACATTGTTGGTCAACAATGAAAATCCTGGAAAAAGTCATGGCGGTTGCATCTGGCAGGCGTAGGTGCCAGTGGTCCATTGCCAGAGGAGAGAGAGAAAGCGAGCGACAGAGAGAGACATTTGTGTAGCAGGTAAAATAATGGTATACAACAGACTAACTATGGAGAGTGTACAAAACATTAAGAATGCCTTCCTAATATTGAGTTGCACCCTTTTGGTGGGGCGTGGTCTCTACGAGGTGTCGAAATCGTTCCACAGGGATGTTAACTCCAATGTTTCTCAGAGTGGTGTGGCTGGACCATTCTTGATACACACAGAAAAACTGTTGAGCGTGAAAAACCCAGCAGCGTTGCAGTTCTTGATGCAAACCGGTGTGCCTGGCACCTACAACCATACCGTGTTCAAAGGTACTTCAATATTTTGTCTTGCCCATTCACTTTCTGAATGGCACACATACACAATTTGTTTCAATTGTCTCAAGGCTTAAAAATCCATCCTTAACCTGTCTCCTCCCCTTCATCTACATTGATTGAAGTGGATTTAAAAAGTGATATCAATAAGAGATCATAGCTTTCACCTGGATTCACCTGGTCAGTATCTGTCAAGGAAAGAGCAATGTTTTGTACCCTCAGTGTAGAGGGCCAATTCAAAACATTGTATTGTTTGGATGGTTCTCTCACTAGTTAACTATTTAGCTATWAGCATGCATTAATGTCATGTCATGTCCGACGTCYTAAAATAACTTTCCACCGGCACTCGTGTATAACCGCAAATGGCCAACACGCAGTTGATATGGGTGCGCAGTTAATRAAACCAATGCTGCATATTCTGCTTGTAAAACAGTCTCTCAAGCTCTCAAAATTGGCTAGGATTCTCCTCTATTCAATACTGGCCATGTCATTCTGACAAAGTAAAAAAAATGATATTCTTAGAATAGCTTAATTGACAAGTAACTCCTATGCTGTCAAGATTTCCCTGAAATTAATTTTGTGAAGTGGTTCCTTGGATCATACAACAACATTTTCAGTCACATTTTTAACCAATGGTGTTACAGACCTTTTTTTTGTTGGGACAAGTGACTTCAGCTTTCGGACAAGTAAAAAAATCAAGTCTACTTGACAAGTGGCTAAAAAGGCTGCATGTACACATACACACAATGTCYGAGTCCTTTTGTAAGCCATTTCAAAAGCAATTACAGTTCATTGTGTGCATGTATAATGGTGACACATCCTTTGAGAAARTATTACAATGGGGATTTCTATTYTCAGGTTGTAGAAAATGTATCTATTTATTTTCATCTATGCTCTACCAAGAGATAAAGGTATAGTTGCAGCATCAATACGAATGAGAAAAAGGCTTTTCTTGGGATTTTCTCACTGGGTGATTGTCTACAACGAAGAAAAAAATCATACTGTTTGTGACCACTCCGGACATATTTAGCCTGTCTCTGGTCAGGTTTAAGATGTCAAGAAAGTCAAATCCTATCAATGTAACCATAGCAGAGTCCTCTGTGTTTCCTCAGTCTTTGTGCCAGGGGCTTCCTCTAGGCTACTAAAGTCTGACAGGTGGGGAGAGGAGGAGAGGGTAAGGGAGAGGGGGGGACAGGGCAGGGCAGGGGAGCAGAGGGGAGAGGAGAGGGCAGGGGAGCCGAGGAGAGGAGGGGGCAGGGGAGCGGAGGAGGGGACAGGGCAGGGGAGCGGAGAGGGGGGGGGGGCAGGGGGGCATAAGAGAAGGGGGGTGGGGAGTTGATGAGAAGGGACAGAAAGGGCTTGGACAAGAGGAAAGGAGAGGCGACATTTGATTTTGCATAAGGGCGATTCATAAGGACTAGAAATAAACAATTGGTCATATATTATGTACAGTACCTTCAGAAAGTACCTTCAGAAAGTACAGTATTTATACCCCTTGATTTTTCTTTAMATTTTGTCAAGTTACAGCCTGAACTTTAAATGGATTAAAAAGAGATGTTTTGTCACTGGCCTACACACAATACCCCGTAATGTCAAAGTGGAATTACGTTTTTTGATTTTCTTTTATAAAAATGAAAAACAGACATTTCTTGAGTCAATAAATATTCAACCCTTTTGTTATGGCAAGCCTAAATAAGTTCAGGAGTAAACATTTGCTTAACAAGTCACATAATAAGTTGCATGGACTCACTCTGTGTGCAACAATAGTGTTTAACATGATTTTTGGAATGACTACCTCATCTCTGTACCCCACACATACAATTATCTATAAGGTCCCTCAGTCGAGCAGTGAATTTCAAAGACATGTTAAACTACAAGAAGAGGAGGTTTTCCAAAGCCTTGCAAAGAAGACCACCTACAGTATTGGTAAATTACACTTTGGATGGTGTACRAATTAACACTGTCACTACAAAGATTCAGCCATCCTTCCTAACTAAGTTGCCAGAGAGGAAGGACACTGCTTAGGGATTTCACCATGAGGCCAATRGTGACTWKAAAACAGTTTCAGAGTTTAATGGCAGTGATAGGAGAAAATTGAGGATGGACAACTTGTAGTTATTCCACATTCCTAACTTAATTGACAAAGGGAAAAGAAGGAAGCCTGTACAGAATAAAAATATTCCAAAAACATGCATCCTGTTTGCAATAAGGCACTAAAGTAAAACTGCAAATGTGGCAAATAAATGTACTTTCTGCCCTGAATACAAAGCGTTCTGCTGCTCCAGTTTCAACTGTTCTGCCTGCAGCTATGGAACCCTGACCTGTTCACCAGGCGTGCTACCTGTCCCAGACCTGCTGTTTTCAAATCTCTAGAGACAGCAGGAATGGTAGAGATACTCTAAATGTGATCGGCTACGAAAAGCCAACTGACGTTTACTCCTGAGGTGCTGACCTGTTGCACCCTCGACAACTACTGTGATTATTATTATTTGACCCTGCTGGTCATCTATGAACATTTGAACATCTTTGCCATGTTCTGTTATAATCTCCACCTGGCACAGCCAGAAGAGTTTTTCCTAGCCACCGTGCTTCTACAGCTGCATTGCTTGCTGTTTGGGGTTTTAGGCTGGGTTTCTGTACAGCACTTTGAGATATCAGATGATGTAAGAAGGGCTTTATAAATACATTTGATTTGATTTGATTTGTTTGGGGCAAATCCAACACAACACATCACTGAGTACCATTCTTAATATTTTCAAGCATGGTGGTGGCTGCATCATGTTATGGGTATGCTTGTCATCGGCAAGGACTAGGGCGTGTTTTAAGATCAAAAGAAACGGAATAGAGCTAAGAACAGTCAAAATCCTGGTGGAAAACCTGGTTCAGTCTACATTTCCAACAGACACTGGGAGAGAAATTCAACTTTCAGGTGACAATAACATTACACACAAGGCCAAATATACACTGGAGTTGCTTACCAAGACAACATTGAATATTCCTGAGTGGCCTAGTTACAGTTTGGACTTAAATCGGCTTGAAAGTCTATGGCAAGACTTGAAAATGGCTGTCTAGCAATGATCAATTACCAACTTGACAGAGCTTGAAGAATTAAACATAATAATGTGCAAATATTGTTCAATCCAGGTGTGCAAAGCTCTTAGAGACTTACAGAGAACAACTCACAGCTGTAATCACTGCCAAAGGTAATTCTAACATGTATTGAATGAGGGGGTTGACTACCTAGTCAAGATATATTAGTTATATTTTTATTTTTACAATTAAATTAATTTTAATCCCACTTTGTAACAACACAATGTGAAACAAAGTAAAGGGGTGTAAATAGTTTCTGCAGGCACTGTCTGTATATTATGATTTAKGTGTGAAGGATTTTTTGACTCCTTTAATAATTTTCAAATTTCCATTTGTTACATTTTGGTGTAAATCAATTATATTAGAGGGGATTTTCACTGTGATGATCTCCGTTTAGATATATGGAATCCTGTTGCCATGGGAAACCATCTCCATCGTCTGGCTAAATGCCATGTCTTTGGGAGGGCGATGCCACCACTTTGAAATTGGCAAGAAATGCCAGAGCTGTCAACATTTTCTTTAGCTATCCAAATGTCACAGTGGAATGGTCTTTTTCAATTATTTGTGTGTGTATGTGTGGAGAGAGAGAAAGAAAGAAAGAAAGAAAGAAAGAGAATGTGTGCGTGAGCATGCATACGTGGATATGTACTGTACATGAATGTGTTCAGGCTATACGTTGTGTTAGCATTATATGTAAGTCGAGTATATGTGTTTCCATCGGAATGTATTCAGATCAGATGCACATCGTTATTCTTCATTGTGCGCGTTTGTGCATGAACATGCCCAGTGTATCAGATGCAGGGGCTCAGTGGAGTGTGTGTATGATGTGTGAGCGGCTGCTGCTGGTGCTCTGGTAGGCACATTAAATAGGAGTCTGAGCGCACGGACGAGTGCCTCATCCCTCCTTCCTAACTCTCTCCCTTCTCCTCCACTCCCTYTCTCTCTCTGATGGATGGGAGGAACGTGTGCATCTGCATACATAGACTGGACACAGCACGGCTTTCAATTACCGCTGTCAAAGAAATATACACTCCAGGATCCTATTTGAGATAAAGGTATGGAAACGCATGCATATGGAGGTGAGCGCACACACACACACATATATATATATATATATAAATACACACACACACACTCTCAAGCATGCAATTATGTTCACACATTTGTACACATATGCGCATGCACACCAGTGAGCACATACAAATGCATGCATTTATGCACACACGTGCACACACACAGACACACAATATTTTTCTTGGTACCAATGACTTAGATAATTGTCACCACCGACACTGAAAAGACAACATATCCTCCAGCTTTAGCATTAGCATATTCATGATGGWAGCTGGAAAACATCTGTCTAWTTTGCAAATTAAATTCTTGTAATATAATTTGTATGAATTTAATTAAAGTGAATCAGGGGAATATACCAAAGAAGGAAATTAAAATACATTAATAGGAAAATAGAAGGTGAAAACGGAAGAACATTTTGRGCAGAAACTAGGCTAAACACTCAAATCTGCTACAATAAATAGGCCTACATATTACTGTCATCATTTTGCTATGGATACCTACTCACTAAYTATACTTAACAAAAATATAAAAGCAACATGTAAAGTGTTGGTCCCATGTTTCACGAGCTGAAATAAAAGATCCCAGAAATGTTACATATGCACAAAATGTTTACATCCCTGTTAGTGAACATTTGTCCTTTGCTAAGACAATCCATCCACCTGCTAGGTGTAGCATATCAAKAAGCTGATTAAATAGCATGCTCATTACACAGGTGCACCTTGTGCCGAGGACAATAAAAGGAGAGACAATAAAAGTTGTCACAACACAATGCCACAGATGTCTCAAGTTTTGAGGGAGCGTGCAATTGGCGCTACTGGCCAGTCATGTGGAATCCATAGATTAGGGCCTAAGTAATTTATTTCAAATGACTGACTTTTATGAACTGTAACTCAGTAAAATCGTTAAAATTGTTGCATGTTACATTTTATATTTTCGTTCAGTATACTTCGCAATGGTTTTGTACCTACAGCCTGGCATATTGTAGAGTAGAAAAACAAAGCACTGTAGCACATGTCAAGATATCGAACAAAAACATTTACTATGAACACCWACTGACTAGCTACTATACAATGGTGTTCTATAGTAGGCAGTAGTCAGTTGTGAAACAAAAGACAATAGCACACGTTGGAATATCGACCAAATACATTTATCCATCATGCATTGCCAAGTCATCAAAAAACAGGCGAGGGACGGGAATCAGGTACTTCACTTTAATGAACTGCTGTAGGAGCTGACTGATTAAATCAGTCTGCCACTAAATCAGTGGGGAAGGGGGCCTCATGAAAGTGCCCCCCTTCACGTACCTCACTCCTCTCCTCCTCTTGGCTCATTCAAGTTAATGACACACACTCTCCTGCCATATATCAGCCTCCTGTTTGATCCAGCTACCGGTCATTAAAGTTTGATGGGCCACCTACTCTTCCACTAGCCCTGGATGGCTGTGTCGGGAGGCATGGGGGTAACGCACTATACTGCGTCCCTGTCGGATAAGTTGCAGGAAGGAAATGTTCTGAGTCATACTCGGAAAGATAGATAGCTGGGCATATGTGAATCACTGTGCGAAGACTCTTCGACAGATTTGACCCGGATAAAAACATAATGGAACAAACAAGAGCATTGCTTTGTCACACTAGCTTAGGTTTGGAAAGTGTGTCAATCCACTCAAGTCTCCATAATAGACATACTGAGTGTAAGCAACAGTTTCCATCCTATTCCCATCGGATCTACGGAGGAGACTTGCCATGACAAAGTCCTTTTGTGGTCATTTATTTTCCTTTTCCCTCTCTTTATTCAGTCAGTTATCCTGTATAAAAATGGTGGTTGGATGGCTGCGGCCTAGCATTATCTGGCTGTTGTCTACCCATTGTGCTATACTCAGAAGAGGCATTCATCCTACAATGAGTGACTGGCAAGCTTTACCACGCTAATGTGCTAACGTCTGTGGGAGAATAGCTGGCCCCTGCTGGCTTTTGCGCGATGCTCAAATGTGTCCCCTCCCTTTATCTCCTCTGTCTTTTGTGTCCCCTCCCTTTATCTCCTCTGTCTTTTGTTGGCTGTTTCCAGTTGTTGTTGTTGTTTGTGGATCATTGTTTGTTTTCGGGTGGAGTGGGAGATGGTGCGGGCTCCCGCCACTGCACGGTGGATGCCCGAAGACAATGGGCGTCATGGGTGGCTTTGACGGCGAGCAATAATTGTGTTATGAAGAGCTGAGAAGAGGCAGAGCGCTGCTCTCAGAACTGGATGGTTCTCTTCCTTTCTGATTACCATTTGAAATGAGCTACTCCACCAGGACACATGGAACGTATGAGCCTCGAAAGTTGGAAAGACATCTACATGCATTGTTTGTTGGATGGAGCGTGTGTGTCTGTATGTATGTGTGTGTGTGTGTGCGCACATGTACGCACGTTCTAGAATTTGTGTGTGTTTGTTCGCATTTGTGAGTGTGCATAAAAAGTTTTTACTCTTTGTATATTTTCACTGACACAAACATAATAGTTGCAGCGGACAATGAGCACTGACACTAATTCTAACTTATTTATTTTAGAACCCATTAAATAGAGCCTACAACAGTTGCTAGGCAGCTGAATATTCTCCCGTCTTTAGGGAACGACGTGCTGACAAAAAAACTAAAATACAAAGTAAAGTTTTCCTCTCCTTTGCAGTTTGTCCCTCGTCGTTAATGAGCTCTGTTCTCTGTCACCGTTATCACTTGATGGCCTCCTCTATTATTCATTGTGGCCTTTTTCTCCCGCTATTGTCGCTGGGAATCCATCWCGACTGCCATGGTTTTCTCACTCTTCTGAGAGAGAAACGACTKTGAGCCTCAGTGAATGACAGTTAGAACAAAAGAGGCTTGGCTCAGGGTTCGTACAAACAGTGACAAGTAAAATTCAAGGAGTTTCAAGTACTTTTACAAGCACTAATATTTATTTCAAGGACTATCAATTTGTATTAGTTCCTATTATGCAATTGTTTATAATCGCCACCAGGTGGTAGTATATCGCCACAACCACATAAAAGAAAACTAACTTACTATTCATCACTCCCTTACAAGCTYTAATCAGTAAAACAAGTTTCACAACGTATTTACTACATACATGAGTGGGAAGTCAGTGCTGATGATGTTGACTMATTTCCTAATATGTACTGTAACTAAAATCTTAGAAATTGCTGCATGTTGCATATATATTKTTGTTCAGTGTACATGATAATAATATTAAAATTGTCTTTATATTCACAAAATGTTAGGTACCACAGGCTGTCCTAACACATCATGACATGWCAGTGAATGCTGAGAGTGTATAAGGCCTTTATTTGAATTCTACACCCATTTCAAGAGAAACAAGTAATTCATGTGTTTGATAAGATTAAAGATTCTCTCAGATTACATTTTAGGGGACCCCACATGGATCCCGAACCCCAAGTTTGGGAACCACTGTATACTACTAACCTCTCTCCCTGCTTGATTCAATGCTTCCTCTCTCTTTGTATCTCCTTTGCCTGCTTCATTGCAGCCTGACTCCGCACTGTCTGTCTCACTACTATCTGTAAATAAAAGGTATTTTGATATGACAATTTATAGTAGCCCATATTTTGATTATAGCTACCTTAATTTCAGTCAACTGCACCTGCTGAGGTCAAGCTCCATWCAACATTAGCTTCTAATTTCATCCTTCTATCCAGCTAGTTATAGCTAGCTGCCTGGCTAACAGCCAACGCCTTTGAGCTAGCTAGCTAGTTAGGGAGACATCTGACTGAAATATCTGCAACTATTTACCAGTTGTACACTCATTCTCCGACAGTCAGGGGGTTTTTGTTTGGGGAATGTCTGTTTACATGGCAAGAGTCGAGGTATGTCACAAATAAAAAASGTGCGTAAACGGTGTTTACCCTCCACTACATCCCTGTTTGGGTCTGGCAAAACCCATTCATAAACATCAATATCCTGCCAGGCAGGATTATATCTACATTTGCCCGGCATTTTAGCTATTGATGTGATGTTTTGCGGTGCCTAATCAGTCCGTTCTGTACCTGCCTGGCTGAGTGTCTGTGCTGGTGGAATGAGCGAGCCTGCCTGGCAACCAGAGCGCGAAATACGTGAGGATTTAATTTGCAAGACCAACAAATTTTTCAAATATTTTTCATATTAACATATTTGATAAATTTCTCTCTCACTTGTCAAATGTYAGATTTTCAAGGTATTCCAGTACTGGAATTTCAGAGTGCCAAATTCAAGTACTTTAAGCACCTCAAGCACCAAACCCCAGGGAAAGATACACAACAAGAGGATTCATCTCATCTTTAGCTGTGACTGCATTCGCCCCGTCGAGTCTGATCTATTCTCGATTATCGTCCATGGCYAGAAAGAAAAAAAACACGCTTCAAATATGTGAACATATAAGTGTTGTTCGACAGTCTTGTCTGTTTAAGAATGAAAGGAGATTGAGCAGTGTTAGCAGATAGGGGCCTTGGGGGTGCAGTGCTCTTCAGAAAGGTTGATTAATAAATAACATGGCTAKAAAGGAGTCCTAGATTCTTTGGATTTCACAGACACTAACTTTTTTTTAAAGAATCTTATTTTATGATTTGCCCATCTCTGCTAACATTCTGATACACCATCTCTTTCCCCCCTACCTTTTCATCCACCTACCCAAGCTCCTTTGAATTTCATTTGTTTCCATGGAAACCCGAACCTGGCCCATGCMGCGTTCTCTAGTGGCTGTCTCGTCACTGTATGGCAGGTTGTTCCCTTGACAGGTAGCATTCTGAGGGGCATGCATGTCCTAACCTCGAGCCCAACAACTATACTTCATCCATATTGGAATCATAAATGTGGATCTATCAAACTTAAAGAAAAACAAGTCGTGGGTTTAATAGAGCCCCCCACAGAGAGTACCTCCTGGTGATTGGGGGGAATATCGATACAGTTACATATCGGTATATACATTTTGATGATCTATCGTTTTGACAACATAGTAATATTATTTTTGYGCCAGTTGGGTTGGCTGTACCTGCACCAAAACCCCAGTATTTGTCCWTCATAGCTTGTTCACCATCTTCTTTTTAAATAGAGAGCCAATTTGTTTTGACACATTTTGCATTTACATTTTAGTAATTTAGGAGATGATCTTATCCAGAGCGACAGCAACAATTAGGGTTAACCTCTCTAGGCTAGTGGGCGGTATTTTCACGTCCGGATGAAAAGATAAACTACCTGCTACTCAGGCCCAGAAGCTAGGATATGCATATCATTATTAGATTTGGATAGAAAACACTCTGAAGTTCCTAAAACTGTTTGAATGATGTCTGTGGGTATAACATAACTTATTTGGCAGGAAAAACCCAGAGGACAAACCATCCAGTAATTATTTTTTTGAGGTCACTCTCTTTTCAATGGGTTTTCTATGTGGATCTAGATTTCTAAGGTTCTTGCTTGCAGTTCCTATCGCTTCCACTGGATGTCAACAGTCTTTAGAAATTGGTTGATGTTTTTCCTTTGAGAAATGAAGAAGTAGGGCAGTTCAGAACGAGGGTCGAGTGAAGTGTACTGTTTGTTAGAGGCGCACGACCTGAACGCTCGCTCCACTTTGTTTTCGTCCTGTATTAAACACAGTTTATCCCGTCTTAAATTTTATTGATTATTTACGTTAAAAAAATACCCAAAGTTGTATTAGGAAAGTTGTTTGAAATGTTTTGACAAAGATTACAGGTAACTTATTAGATATTTTGTAGTCATGTTGCGCGAGTTGGAACCGGTGTTTTTCTGGATCAAACGCGCCAAATAAATTGACATTTTGGATATATAACGACGAAATTAATCGAACAAAAGGACCATTTGTGATGTTTATGGGACATATTGGAGTGCCAACAGAAGAAGCTCATCAAAGGTAAGGCATGAATTATATCGTTATTTCTGAGTTTTGTGTCGTGCCTGGCGGGATGAAATATGATTGTCTGTGTTTGTTTGATGGGGTGCTGTCCTCAGATAATAGCATGGTTTTCTTTCGCCGTAAAGCCTTTTTGAAATCTGACACGGTGGCTAGATTAACAAGAATAAAGCTTTAATTTGGTGTATTGCATTTGTGATTGTATGAAAGTTAAATATTTCTAGTAATTTAATTTGAATTTGGCGCTCTGCCATTTCACCGGATGTTGTCAAATCGATCCCGTTAACGGGATTGTCACGCCCTGACCTTAGTTATCTATCTTTTCTTTATTATTTTGGTTAGGTCAAGGGTGTGACGAGGCTGGGTATGATTGTTTTTGTATTGTCTAGGGTTTTTGTATATCTAGGGGTTTTGGTATGTCTAGGTATATGTAGGTCTATGGTGGCCTGAATTGGTTCCCAATCAGAGGCAGCTGTTTATCGTTGTCTCTGATTGGGGATCATATTTAGGTTGCCATTTTCCCTTGGGTATTTGTGGGTTCTTATGTCTATGTGTAGTTGCCTGTTCAGCACTCATTTGTATAGCTTCACGGTTCGTTTTGTTATTTTGTTAGTTTTGTTCAGTTTTCATTCTTGAAATAAAGAAGAAYGTACGCATACAACGCTGCGCCTTGGTCTCCTCCTTTTGACGGCCGTGACAGGGATTTGATCCCTAAGAAGTTTTTAAGCGCCTTGCTCAACTAGTCGGCTTGGCCTGTAAACTTTCGGGGTACTGGCCCAACACTCTTAACCACAAGGCTACCAGCCGCCTTTTTCCGCACTTTTATTTTCACGACTGATCAAAACTTGTTTTCTCATGTCTCTCTCTTGCCCCTTTGGAGCAGACATATGGTGAGCAATGTGTTTGTAACATCGAATTGCAATATAATTACATTAAAGAATAACAATATATATATATATACACACACACAGTACCAGTYAAAAGGTTTGGACTCACCTAATCATTCCAGGGTTTTTCTTTATTTTGACTATTTTCTACATTTTAGAATAATAGTGAAGATATCAAAACTATGAAACAACACATATGGAATCATGTAGTATATCAAAAAAGTGCTGAACAAATCAAAATATATTTTATATTTGAGATTCTTCAAAGTAGCCACCCTTCGCCTTGATGACAGCTTTGCACACTCTTGGCATTCTCGCAACTAGCTTCRTGAGGTAGTCACCTGGAATGCATTTCAAATAATAGGTGTGCCTTGTTAAACGTTAACTTGTGGAATTTCTTTCCTTCTTAATGCRTTTCAGCCAATCATTTGTGTTGTGACAAGGTAGGGGTGGTATACAAGTTTGTAGTGTCATACCCAAGAAGATGCGGGGCCGTAATCGCTGCCAAAGGTGCTTCAACAGAGTACTGAGTAAAGGGTCTGAATACTTAAGTAAATGTGATATTTATGTTWWAAAWWTTTAATAAATGATCAAGGATTTAAACAAAAAAATYGTTTYTGCTTTGTCATTATGGGGTATTGTGTGTAGATTGATTAAGGAAAAAAACAATTTAATACAATTTAGAATAAGACTAACGTAACAAAATGGAAAAAGTCAAAGGGTCTGAATACTTTCTGAAGTAAGACCCTATGATCCGTGATCCTTGATCTGTACATGATACAGACAACATCTTGCTCTAAAATATGGAGTATGTCTAGATTCTGAAATACAAATGTTCACATTAATTTATTCAACCTAAAAAATATTAATATGGATATCTCAAAAGTACTCTTTTTAAATATTACTTCTTTAGGAGGGGGGGGGGGAATAATATACTTCTGTAAAATTTCAGTTAAAACGATAAGATAAATATATGAAATTCCATGTGAATTCACAATGCAGCTGCAGTGCTTCCAGAAAAGGTTTGGCTCTTACGGTGCCTTTCAGATGGTAAAGCATTGCAMCTGTACTACCAATACTGTACMTCAATTCCACCTTGACAAGTTTGCATTTTCTTCACATTTAACTTCTCAAAGTATTGCAATAAAGGACTTCGCTGCTGTCMCTTGCCTTTCTCTACCATTTTTCCAACTATTAACAACGATGACGTTGTGGCGGATAGTCGACTCCAAAATAATTGACTCCTCGTTGACTCTCGTAATCAATTCCTAAGTCTCAGTATTTTTGGAACTGAGGTGAMTGATTTAGTTGTCGTGCTTCCGATAACACAAAGTCTAGCATCTTTCACAGTGAGCTAGTGAGGGACGGAGAGAAAGGGGAAAGGCACAGTCTAGGCAGGTCCGCCACCAGGCAGACAGAGTCAGACCCGTGTACTAGGCCTATCTATCGGCAATCAAAGGCTGTATCTTACAATGGAATGATGTATCTCACAATTTCTTGGCTTGCAATGTCTCGCAACCTCAGTAAAGTAGGGCCTATCATCAATGAATAAGCTAGGATATTGAGATGAGCGAAATGCAACACTTCGCTCTCACACAGTCATACACAGTTTATGACATTGTGCACGGGTTCGCTTCACGCTGTTCACAGTGTGGTAGCCAGGACTCCAAAACATTGGAGAAGTTGAGCCTCGCGCTTCAACGCTCTTAGTTGTTGTGGAAATTGACCCACTATGAGGATTACTTTCTGGTTCACGAGTGGCGCAGCGATCTAAGGCACTGCGTCTCAGTGCTAGAGGCGTCACTACAGACACCCTGGTTTGAATCCAGGCTGTATCACAACCGGCCGTGATTCCCATAGGTCCTATAGGCGGTGCAGAATTGGCCCAGTGTCGTCCGGGTTTGGCCGGTGTAGGCCGTCATTGTAAATAAAAATGTGTTCTTAACTGACTTGCCTAGTTAAAAAGTATAATGGCACCAAGATGATGTCTGTCTCATGTATAAAGCTTAAAATTGCCAATTTCATCATGATACTTACTCTTTTTTAAACTGAATACAAAAAAAGCATACCAAACATCCTTCCTCCCAATTAGGTTTCTATTTGAGAGTTGCCAGAACAATCTGAGATACCAAAAACATTTTCAGATCTCGCTGGGATGGAATCACCCTTTATACTTTCGGGGTTAGCATGAATATTAAGAGCCATGGCGATGATGAGTCATCCTTCCTACATTAAAACCTATCTAATGAACATACAGTATTGAAGGGCCCGTCGAAAAGCCTGCACCAGCGTGTGAACTCTACAGCCCTATTTCAAGTATTAAAGTAAGGCGCAAACTAAAAGTACGGCGCAAACTGGCCCTGACTCAGCCAATCGTCTGTCTTTTCCAGTGTCTACAASTTTTCTGATGTGGGAGAATGGGAGTACTAGGGATGAGCCAACCGTGCAGAGCGTGGTGTTATTGGGTCAAGCTTTTGAAACAGCGTCTACACTTGTGACAGTGGGGTTCATGTGGTCGGTCAGTCTGTGCGTGGGGCACTGGACGTTCAGTCAGAGGCCTTAATAATGTRTGAAAACTCACTGACCCAGTTCACTGACTGATCGGAGCCTGTGTCGAGGCGCAGCTGGGGCCGGTGGTCCAGGGATGGGCCGGTGTCACGCGGCGAAGGAAATGCAGCCTGAGAGACCGCTGACCCGTGGTCACCGTCGAGACGGTTGACCGGGTGACATACACTCATCGTGGAGTTGCTAACAACAGCGTGGTGCGGGTGAGGCTGATGCTGTGTGACATTGAGACAGGCTAGGAAATGTGCTCTGGAAAAAAAGAAAGTCTGACCCCATAAATGTTGTGCAGAAGAGCGACTGTGCATTGCAGTCACAAGAGACAAAATCGTAAATCATTGCATTACACACAAGCTAAATTAGATTGCACAGTGATTGTTTGAGATTAAAGTGGCTGAGCCTGGACATGGCAAAAAAGAAAGGTTAACCGGCCAAAGACAACATGGAGAAGGATCAATGCAGATAAAATCACCTGGAGTCAAGAAAACTGCCCAGAATAGGGTTCACTGGAGATGCATTGTTGAGWCCCTTTGCTCTTCAAGGAGCCAAGAGGAATGATTTRAAGTATATCTACGAACCTGGACATTATAAAGTTCAAAGGCATATTTCCATTTCAATTATTGTAAATGGCCCATCAAATTTTGCATTTCATTTAGCTGATGTGCCTAATGTGGTCATATTCCCATGCTCTATTTGCCCTTTGATTCTCATTCACTAATATTCATCCACACACTGACCCAGTCCCTGACATGGATTTGAACTCCTCTGATGGTTTTATTCTGTTCATCCATCACTCCCACCTAGGGGGCTCCTAGGAGGAGGAGGAGGAGGGTGGGAGAGGAGGAGGAGGAGGGTGTGAGAGGAAGAGGAGGAGGGTATGATAGGAGGAGGGGGTTGGAGAAGAAGAGAAGTAGGGTGGCAGCGGAAGAGGAGTTGTAAACGGCCACATGTGAATCCACAAATAGCAATGTGAAAATATGAGGTTTTAATCAAAGCCAACTCATTACATATAATAGAAGTGACTAAAGGAACATGCTACAAAACAGACCTTTCAAACATCTCAAACGGTAACACTTTATTTGGATAGTACATCATTAGACGCTCTACAGACTATCTACTAACCCTAACCTTAACCCTTATCCTAACCCTAAACTTAACCCTTACACTAACCCTTATTCTAAACCTAACCCTAACTGTAACCTTAGCAAGCAGTTGTTTATCAACATATGGTTTGATAGATGATCATTTGTAGAGCAAGACTATCCGGACTATCCAAATAAAGTGTAACCCTTCAAATACTTGATATAGCTTGGTCTTTTTGTGGCTGTTCCATTTAACCATTGGCTACCTAMATTTAGTGCATCTCAAGTATTTGAAAATACTGTATATGTATTTGACCAAAGTCTGATATGGATTGAGACAGTGTAGCAATGATGGTGACAATTAGATAGAAAATAGTGTTATTTGACGTGTATCTTTTTTGAYACGCAAAGACCCAAACGGCGTTCCATAGAAATCCTGGTTGAGAATTAACAAATTAACCAAGAAACAGCACAGCAAGTAAGTCAAATAAATAGGTKTTGATTATGTTTTACTAGTAATGGGGACATAAGTAAATGCCAACAAAATAACCTTTTGGTGTGTGTGTGTGTGTGTAACCTTCATTTAACTAGGCTAGCAGTTAAGAACAAATTCTTATTTACAATGATGGCCCGGACGACACTGGGTCAATTGTGCGCTGCCCTATGGGACTCCCAATCTCAGCCAGATGTGATACAGCCTGGATTCAAACCAGGGACTGTAGTGACGCCTCTTGCACTGAGATGCAGTGCCTTAGACCGCTGCGTCCATGTGTGTGTGTTAACTATTTAACTGTAATAGAATGCTTAAAAGGCATTCTTGTCAAGGAAAATGTTAAATATCGGTTATCGGTATTGGGTTTTTTTTGTCAAGGAAAATATTGGATATCGGTATCGGCCAAAAAATGTAATATCGGTGCATCACTAGTCCAAACACACCAAGACAGTTGTGAAGAGGGCACGACAACACCTTTTCGCCCTCAGGAGACTTAAAAGGTTTGTCATGGGTCCCCAGATCCTCAAAGTTCTACAGCTGCACCATCGAGAGCATCCTGACCGGTTGCATCACYGCCTGGTATGGCAACTGCTCGTCATTCGACTGTAAGGCGCTACAGAGGGTAGCGCGTACGGCCCAGTACATCACTRGGGCCAAGCTTCCTTCCATCTAGGACCTCTATACTAAGCGTTGTCAGAGAAAGGCCCAAAGAATTGTCAAAGATTCCAATCACCCAATACTGGTCTCTCTGCTACCCCACGGCAAGTGGTGCCAGAGCTCCAAGTCTAGGTCCAAAAGGATCCTTAACAGCTTCTACCTCAAAGTCATAAGACTGCTGAACAATTAATCAAATGTCCACCCCGGACAAATTACATTGATACCCCCCTTTGTTTTTACACTGCTGCTACTCACTGTTTATTATCTACGCATAGTCATTTTACCCCTACCTGCATGTACAAATTTACCTTGACTAACCTGTACCCCCACACATTGATTTGGTACCGGTACCCCCTGTATATAGCCTCATTATTGTTATTTTGTTACTTATTATAGTTTTTTTATTTGTTTATTTAGTCAATATTTTCTTAACTCCATTTCTTGAACTGCATTGTTGGTTAAGGGCTTGTAAGTAAGCATTTCACTGTAAGATCTACACCTGTTTTATTCAGCGCATGTGACAAATAAAATTTGATTTGATTTAAAAAGGAGAAGTTTTTGCTTGTGTCTGACATTTTCTGGTGGCTTTGATTGACGTGTGCTTTTACGGGGGTGTGCCGTGTGTGAGTTCGCTGATTCTCTCTATAGGTCTATATGTCCATTCAGAAAGTTTSTTAAAGWGCCYCGTCTGGRCGCCATCTCTTCAATAAAAATCAAACACTCATGTCATGATTTAACCTGGTAAAATGCCTCGTTTCAGTAGCTTAACCTCCATTATTTATCTTATTATGGCATCCTCTCTTTAAAGAACATATGACAATGCCAAAAGATGACAGCAGCAGGGTGTGGGACGTTATGCAAATATTTCTTACGCAGAAAAGACAACAGACAAGGACAAGGTAGGCATATGTCTTTATTTTGACTCTGTTAATAGTGTCAAAAAAGAATGTGACAGATTCTTTACAACCTTGGCATTTCTTAWTTTGTTGATTGATATTTATAAGTAATAACCTGAATAATAATACTTAGGCTAGTCAGCTGAATGTATTGGGTCACCCCCTGAACGGTTATGTCAGTGACCGTGTACATTGGCCTGGCCAACTGCCGTAACCTCAAATTTCCAGACCGTCACAGCCCTACTCAGTGGTGACCCCATACATTCAACTGGCTAGCCTCCTTCCATACCCACATGGTACAAATTCACACACAGAGAGACACAGAGACTGGTAAACAGAGATAGCGACAGAGTGATAAATGGAGACAGACAGAGGCACAGAGATAGACAGAGACACACAAGGACATAGAGATACACACAGAGATACTGTACACGCAGCACTATCGTCTAACTACYATCCACGGGATCTTTAGACTGAGTCATTCCAACACCTTGTGATCCCATTGAGATGGGAACACTAAGGTGCCATTGTGTGATATCACCTGAGGTACTGTATATAATGTATTTTCTAATCTAAGTGAAGGCAACKGAGGACTTTGAAGCCTTCTGTCTCCTCTCCCTGTAGGGCACCCCTTACATAAATATACCACGGTAGTACAATAAAAAAAAAGACCATGGTACTACGGTATCATATTTTTTGGGGTCACTACCATGGCAGGAAAATACCATGGTGCTGTTGCAATACCATTGTATTTTCCTGCCATGACAGTGACCAAATGATAGTACCATGGTATTTCTTTCATTGTACTGCCATGGTACATTTTTGTAAGGGGTGCTCTACAGGGAGAGGAGAAAGGAGGCATCGAAGTCCTCAGTTGCCTTCACTTCGATTAGAAAATGCATGAGATACAGTACCTCAGGTGATATCACACAAAGGCACCCTAGTGTTCACATCTCAATGGGATCACAAGGTGTTGGAATGACTTTCTAAAGATCCCRTGGATGGTAGTTAGGCRATAGTGCTGTGTGTATCTCTGTGTCTCTCTCTATGTCCTTGTGTGTCTCTGTCTCTTTCTGTGCCTCTGTCTGTCTCTATGTATCACTCTGTCCTTATCTCTGTGTGATAGTCTGTGTCCCACCATTTTTCAGGTAAATTGACTCACATTATGCAACATTGACTACTTGCTCTGCAATGGCAAAGCGTAGGTCTAGTGTACCCTCTTTAACCACTTTAGCTCATCGTGAAAAACCACAACAGACATGGTCTAGTAGTGTACCCTCTTAAACCTAGGGACATGGRTAGGGTATGGTGAGAACAATGGTTAAAGAAACAATGGTTAAATAGTTTATCTGGTGCTTCTCTCTTCAATATAGTTTTCAGTTGGCTCTCTCTCATTCAACTGACTTGGCTACTCTTATACAATTCTAAATAGCCAACATACTACAAAACAATTTGTAAAAAGCTAATAATCAGCTTATCTCATAGATACATTTTCATAATGTAATTCTCAACATATCCCTAAAAACAGCAAGTTACAATGTGTCCYATTGCTTACACTCTGTGTGAACGTTCGTTAGTCTTGTCGCCATGACAACGGCAGGCTAACTTKACTGGAGCTAATCTTTGATGACTCTAGCTTCTATGCTAAGAGACTTTATAAATTAATTAAACTATCAAAACATCATCACTACAGAMCCTGGTTCAATTCCAGGCTGTATCACAMCCGGACGTGATTGGGAGTCCCATAGGGGGCGCACAATTGGCCCAGTGTCGTCCGGGTTAGGGTTTGGAGGYGTCGAAGTCCTCAGTTGCCTTCACTTGGATTAGAAAATGCATGAGATACAGTACCTCAGGTGATATCACACAAAGGCACCATAGTGTTCACATCTCAATGGATCACAAGGTGTTGGAATGACTTTCTAAAGATCCCGTGGATGGTAGTTAGGCTGTCTCTGTATCAAGCTAGAGTCGTTGTAGGCTGTCATTGTAAATAAGAAGTTGTTCTTAACTGACTTGCCAAGTTAAATAAAGGTTAAATAAAAKAAATAACGTTTAAAAYATTTKGTTTATCTGGTGCTTCACTCTTCAGTCGTCTCTCTCATTCAACTGACTGACGAGGCATGTTAGTGCGAGAGCGCCTGAAGCAGGCCGAAACAAGCGCAACACCCCTTGACTATGAATACGATTAGGTTACCATATATCTTACATTCTGCCACATTTCAGGTTGGCAACACAGGGAACCCAAACATGAGTAAAAAACGGTACTGTTAATACAGAATGTATTGCCCCTTCCTCCGGTGTTGTGGTACTCGAGACCGAACTCCACATAATGAGTGTCTCGGTCTTATATCGGTGATACATTTTTTTTTGGTCTTGACTTAGTCTCTGACAGTGAGGACTCATCATTTCTYMGCRAGACCAGCAAMAAACTCATAATTATCAGCTTCCATTCRGTTAGCGCRTAAAATCGCTTTGCCAGGCCAAATATTTGCACTCCATTCTTGAAACATTAATATGTTATCGCCTATTGAAATCTATTGAAAGGATGACTACTTTACTTGTAACATTAGTGTCTTTTACWTTCATTGAAAAATATCCTCAAACTTTGTCCAAATTCCCTTGACTTCCTGGTAGGGAGAGCGTGGGAAATTGTTGGAATGTTGTGCACTCACTATTAGTGAAGGGAAGATGGAACAATTCTAAGTCTTTATATCTATTATAGACATGTTTGCGTAGTGGCGAACCTATTGGACGTTCAGTGTGTGACAGGCTTGTGATGTTGAAAGGACAGCAACCGTACTACCAGCGCACTCATGTAGGAGAGTGCACTTTTTGTCAAACAAAACGGGCCAGTGGTGTAGTGGAGGATATATGCAGGTATACGCCTTAAACACACTTTTTTTTTGTGGGAATTGCCTATACTCACTTCTTAATTCCTTCTGTTGCGTTTCTATGTAGTGTAGTGGAGGTATACAACTTATTTAATATGTAGTACAACAGAGAAATCCCGCATGCACAAAGGAGCCTACACAATCCCAAAGCATATGAAATATATTCACATGTGCGCAGCACACATAGCCTAGTTTCAGCGGAATATCATCTGCAGGCTGCACRAGCRCRCAGCTCTCAACTGGTTGTCTCATGGAGCAGCTCACAGAAGAATGACATTGGTAGCGGGTAGTTAGAGAGCCGCACACTCTAGGAGCTCAGATGCAAAAATATGTATGTCCGACGTTTTGACAGACAAGCTGTCTTCATCAGGGTATAATGTTTGCAGTGTTTGTCATTATACCCTGATGAAGACAGCTTGTCTGTCGAAACGTTGGACATACATATTTTTGCATCTGAGCTCCTAGAGTGTGCGGCTCTCCTTTATTTTTGAAAGTGTTCCACTCCGCTAGCCAGCACCTCGCCTAAATAGGTGTGCGTTTCTTTCGCCTCTAACTTATGATATCTACCAGTAAATGCTAACTAAAGCAACAATGGGTATGCAAACCAGGTATTAACTAAGTTTGGTACTTAGCCTTGGTTAGTAGGCTATTTGCGAAGTGCAATCCAGTCATCATGCACTGCTTGCATAAACATTTGGCAAGGCTTTCCCAAAAATCCATCCCAATTAAATGTTGACCGCAATGTAGGCCTACCTGACATATTTATAAAGTGCTGATGTGCATCAATGGGGAGGGCATTTGTTTTGCTCAATTGAATTAAAGGGCAACTACACCCTCCAAAAATATATTGTATTGTTTTTCCCARACCTCAAAAATGGTCTCCTGATATGGTTAAAACATTGTTGTTGATGTTTTTTTGTTTTTTTATCTGTAGGCAAACATAAGATTTTTCCACACAGGGCACCTTTCCTTCACACAGGACCGAAACAAAAACACAACCATTAGGCTAAGCATTTCCCAATCAAAGTTTAAGTAAGTTACCGGTGATCTTAAGTTTAAATGCAACAATGTTTCACACACAAGTTATTTTCAAAGAGATGGCTAACAACAAAAGCATCAACAAAAAATACATTTATTTTACACCTCTTGATGAAAGTTATTCTTGAAAAGGGAGAAGCTAACAAATTAGCAACACCATTCACTTCGATAACACCTGCTGCAGCTGCTGCAAACTAGCCTAACAACAACTAACAACAAAAGCTAGCTAGACTGTGGGATACCTACTGCTCACTATTGCACAGTTACCTGTTGGCCATTACAAGTCAATGTGATTGGTTGAGTCCACTGTCACTCCAACATTTTTCCTAATACAGTTGAATGACATATGCCTTCTACCAAGCTTCTGATGGCTTAGCCAATGGCTGACTTAGCTAGTTAGATTTATCTCCCCAGAGACCACCAAAGAAAAATCCTGATTGGATATTGTTCTCTCTTCAATGTTCATATATTCCTTTCTAACAAAAACTGAAGAGATTAAATCAGAACAACATTTAAAAGAATAATATAATTATTATTATTTCATAAATTCTCCGAAAGCGTAGAAAGGCCCTCATTGTTCCCCATTGTGTTCGGGTTAGTAAACATTTATATAGTGGCTCTTTTTCCCTCAGCATAAATTGTTTCACCATTCTGAATGTCTAAAGAATACACATGTTCTTCTGAAAAATGAACACAGAAATTCTGGACATTTTGAATTCTTATGGAGGCGACTTGACTAAATTACAGTCATGGTCTTGAATTGGACTCRCATTTCTCWAGTCTCGGTCTTGACTCAGTCTCGGACCTCTCGTCCCCCTCCCRGTCTTGGTCGTGACTCGGTCTCGCCCACCCTCCACTCTTGGTTTTGACTCGGACTCGATTCGCTCCGGTCTTGGCCTTGAATCGGTCTTTGCGTTAGGTAGTCTCGAACACAACACTGCCCTTTTCACACCGTTTCCCTTTTTCTTTGATGTTACAGACAAACTAGGACTAACAATAGTAGCCTGACTGACTTCAGAAACATGCCCAACGCAAAATGAATAAAGATGGTACCATATGATGAGTATGGTATTTCCATAATCTACATCTACCATGGTATAAATGGTGCAATATCATGGTATTATTTAGGTGCAGGTGCACCATCATACTTCAAAGATAAGATCATAATACATTTCCATGATTCAGATTTATACCATGGTATAAATGATGCAATACCATGGCAATGATTAGGTACAATGCCAGTACCGTGGTAGTACCATCATWCCTCAAAGATAAAACCAATGGTACATTTCCRTGATTCAGRCTATACCATGGTATAAGTGAAAGTACCATAGTAGTACCATGGTATGAATKAAATAACCAYAATAGTACCATGGTAGATTTTTGTAAGGGACAGCACRAGGCTTCAGCTCAACAGTAACCGTGTGAATAATATACACTTCTATAATGCATGCTGCTTTTTCTCTCTCTTCTCAAGTGACACATTTTTGCCTTTTTACAGCACCGAAATGGGAGTCACACATTGAAATTGAAGAGCAAGTGTCAAGACAGCCATTTCGATTAGTCTTTTCTTTTCTCATAGTATTGTATGAATTATGGATAAATAGGGTAAAAGGGTAAAGAGTCTGGACAAATTGTGAGTTTGATGGCCAATTGGGAGACTGACTTCAGTCTTGCAGAGTCTGGGGAATAAAAGGTCCAAAAATTACACTATACAGTTGATCTAGCTTAACTGTTTTGACTGCTAGTTGCCCAACCACCGCATGGACTACACAGCCTTCATTGAATCATAGAGAGACAGATGGCTAATCCAATACCTCCTCCTAATCTCCACACTCCCTGTTCTTCATCCCTATGCCCCCCACTCCTCAACACCATCCTACCTTGCTCCTTTTCCCTCGTCAATGGGGAGTGATACACACACACACACAAAGTGCACGCTCACACACTACACACCACACACACACACACACACACACACACACACACACACACACACACTTGGCTGAAAGCATGGGTATTACTCGAATAGCTGCCCGGCCTAACCTTGACTCATCCTCCATGTGTTTACCTGGCAGCTCCCGGAGCCAACACCATCTCCTAAAATACACATTCACTCAGTACCCCACCTCACTTCTTTGCTACCAGCGTTAAGAAGCACACACACCTAGACACACACATACACACAGGCAGGAAAGATGCACGCACATACACACACCTGTCAGCATTAAACACGCACACTTTATATACCCACACATCACCCCCTGGACAAGGTGCCTGGACCGGGCATGGAATAACAATGTGAATAACACTCTAAGCTTTCTGGTAAAGAGACAAACCTCAATGCCCGCTGTTCATTAGCATGGTACTAATTGGTGCCATGTTGGACTGCATTCCTGCTATGCTGGCAGAAAACAGGGTTCTGTCAGTGTACGTATTTTTACCTCTGTGTCTGAGCCTAGCTCTAAAGGAAGGCTCTGACCTCGGGATAAAACAGACACTTTGTGTGTGTGTGTTCATTTCCATTCACTGCTTTGACAGCATATTGGCAGGACGGCACCCACAATGCTGTGCACCCACAATGCAAAGGGACTCAGTGCTTTAAACATCCCTCAATTCACACCCCCACATGAAAAAATACTACAGTTTACAATAGAAGACAACAGTACTTACCATATAATTATGTAGTACATTTTTGTATACTGTAGAATAATTGTAGTATCCCTCAATCATGTGTAGTACTTACTACATMATTGTGTAGTATAAAAACACTAGTAAATAYTACAGTAATGTCTGCAAAAACACTGCAGTTTCTTAACCATAGTAATAATACAGAATTGAATGTGCATATACCCTGCCCATTCCCCTGCCCCATATCTCAATTTGTGACACCCATAGGTGAGAAACCTACGCTGAGTGTACAAAACACCTGCTTTTTTCATGACATAGACTGACCATGTGAAAGCTATCATCCCTTATTGATGTCACTTGATAAATCATGTAGATGAGAAGGGGAGGAGACAGGTTAAAGGAGGATTTTTAAACCTTGAGAAAATTGAGACATGGATTGTGTATGTGTGCCATTCAGAGGGTGAATGGGTATGACAAAATATTTAAGTGCCTTTGAACAGGGTATGGTAGTAGATGCCAAGCACACCAGTTTGAATGTATCAAGAACTACAACGCTGCTGGGTTCTTCACGCTCAACAGTTTCCCGTGTGTATCAAGAATGGTCTACCACTTCAAAAGGACATCCAGCCAACTTGACATAACTGTGGTAAGCATTGGAGTCAACATGGGCCAGCATCCCTTTGAAACGCTTTCAACASTTTGTAGAGTCCAATCCCCGACTAATTGAACAGGTTCTGAGGGCAAAAGGGGGTACAACTCAATATGGTATATACTACCATTTTCTTTTACTACAGTATTTATACTACAGTAAACTGTAAATACTACAGTATGCAATAGTATACGTCTGTGAATAATACAGTATAAAGTCCGCAAAAACAAAACATTAAATAATATAGTATTTTTTCCTGTGGGCAAAGACACTAGTGTGTCCCAAATTGCACCCTATATACCAGAGCCATATGGGCCCTTGTGAAAAGTAGTGCACTACATGGGAAATAGGGGACCATTTTGGATGCAAGCAAGGAGACCCTGACAATAAGCCAGGTTGAAATGGAGTTTGATTGTTCTGTATAGAACTGACATGTACGTGGGCTAGTTACTTTGCTCTGTTTCAAAGAGCAATTGTTGTAATTATGTTGTAGAATAATTTAATACAGTGGTACATCACTAACATTCAAAGAGGCATGCAAGCAAACACATGCCCCCCCCCACACACACACACACACACCCTTGACAAAAACCCATTGCTGCTAGCCAAGCCTGTGCCGGTGGGAATATCTACAATTGATCTGTCCCATTCTGGGGTAAGTAAATGTACTATTCACAATCTGCCTTGGACTCTAATTCCTATTTGAGCGATATTACTGGAGCTTTGCCTGGAGTGGKATCTGTTCCAAGTCTAGAGAGAGTGACTCTATTGTCTCCTGTTTTAAATAGCCTGTTGGGTGAGCAAGAAAAGCGTCCTGATGTTGGAGTATAGTACTGTACTTGAATGGATGAGTTATTGTTGTCTGATGTTGACCTGAAAGTGTGTGCAGTTCTGGCTGTCCTCAGTTGACATCAGTAATGTGTGAAATGTGACAGTGGAAATGATGGAGAGCAGTAATGAGTCATATGAGTCGCACTACTTTTCGACAACTTCTTTCTCTGGTCTAAAATGAATATGTGTAGGTGAAAAGGATCATGAATGGGTGAATACTGAGAGTGTGATTTTGCTTGTGTGTGAGTATTGGAGTWTATGTGTAGGTGGTCTTTCTGTTTGCGAATGTGTGGCCATGGACTGGAGAGTGGGTGAGTATGTTTGTAGGATGAAACGTATAAATGAAGGAAAGGAGGAAAGGAATGAAAAGGAGGAAGAATCAAGGAAGGAAGGAAGGAAGGAAGGAAGGCATGAGGGAAGGAAGGAAAGAAGGAAATAATCAAAGTAGTAAAGAAGCAAAGGAATGGAATAATACAATGAAGGAAGGAACAAAGGAAGGATGGAAAGCAGGACATCAGGCTGGAGACACTGTGCCATCCCTTGTGCCAGGCCTACTCTGCTCCAACCTGTTTACTATGTTCCCTGYTCCAACCTGTTTACTATGTTCCCTGTCTAACCATCTGCCTATAGGGCTCCTGCAGGGCTACGGCTGGCTGCATTTGTGCCTGTCTGGCTTTGCGAGGACCCCAGTCTGCTGATAGCTGTCTGAGCGCGTGTCCGTTCTGTCTAAATGGGTCCCAGGGCTTGAGTGACTGCTCTGGCTGTGTGTGGCTTAATGAGTTAGAGCAGGAAAACACACAGCTAATGAAATGCAAAGACAGACAACCCCGTGCTCCTCATCCATCTGAATAGGGGCAGAGTCGAGCAGGCAACAGATGGTCGGTCTGCATA
>NC_036852.1:11750101-11808281 GCF_002910315.2 Salvelinus sp. IW2-2015
TGAGCGAACACACACACACACACACACACACACACACCTGTCTCTTATACACATCTAGATGTGTATAAGAGACAGGTGTGTGAGTACGAGTGTGTGTTTGTGTGTGTGTGTGTGTGTGTGTGTGTGTGTGTGTGTGTGTGTGTGTGTGTGTGTGTGTGTGTGTGTATGTGTGTGTGTAAGTGAATGTAAGCAAATGTGTTTAAGTGTTGGAGTGTGCGTGTGTGTGTCTGTCCGTGATTGTGTGTGAGTACGAGTGTGTGTTTACGTGTGTGTGACTATTGAAGTATATGTGTAGGTGGTCTTTCTGTTTGTGAATGTGCGGCCATGGACTGGAGAGTGGGTGAGTATGTTTTTTTTTGTGCTTACACTGAGTGGGCTGACGTATGTGGGTGTGTGTTTGTCTAACAATACATTCATATCTGGACCTGGGGCTGCACTGCTTAACTACACACATTAGTTACCCAGACAGGCTGTGCAGAGATACAGCCACGGTAGACACCTGTACACACACACAYACTCGGTAGCCTCTCATCCCTATACAGAAAATCCCATTATTACTCAGTAAGAGGCTACCTGGGGCTCGCRTCCATGGTTGGTGACCCACACACACACAGCAGTGCCTCAGCAGCAAATGGAGATTTCCAAACATATGATTTGAGATTTTAGTAATTTAGCAGATGCTCTTATCCAGAGCGAGTTATACTTAGTGTAGTCACGCAAATACCTCCCTGCTTCTAGGCTCACCTCAACGTCACATATCCTACCGGCCCAGTTGTGCTGGGATAGTGTAGGATATAATTGAAGTACCAAGGAAATACTGCTGATAGACGGTAGTGAGAACCAGGCTGGTACCAAGAAAGAGACGTTCATTTCGGACATTTAAAAAGGTCCTGAAGACGTCAATATATGCCTTCGTCAGGCACTCACTCAGAAAAATGGCACAGCACTGGGCTCAAACTCATGAGGCTCAGAGCCAGAACACACTCCTTAGACCACTGGCCCACAGCAGTTCACAATTCTCTAGCAAGCAGTGAGACTACTTGATGATACTAAGCCTTCCCCAAACCATAGTCCTAACCTTAACCACTCTAAATGAATACCTAAACGTAACCATGTGGAATGAATAGGGAAAAGAAAATCTGTTCATCCTACGTCTCCTGCACATATATAACAATCACCCAACATAACACACTAATCACATACCGACTAATATCACTTAATACCACTCCACAATCAACCAATCACCAGTCTCAGTGGCAGCTGGAAGCACACACCACACACACACACACCCACACACCACCCACACACACACACCACACAACACCACACACACCACACCACACACACACACACACCAGAGTGATGGTTACATCTGAAGAGGCAGTATGTTGGTTCACCACTTGCACCCAGTGTGTCCTGACCAGCTAAACACACACACAGACACACACACACACACACACTCAGCAGCTGAATAGATGTGTACACCAGACAGACATTAACATGTGATTAATGTCTCATTAATGTCTCACAAATGTCTGGTTAATTTCTCATCAGCATAGATCATGAGCCAACACAAAGCATTCCCAATCCAGATATCTGCCTGCCAGTCAGTGTGTGAGGTGGGGGAGGGGGATATGGTTTGCGTGAGTCTTTGTATCTGTGTGTGTTTRTGTTAGTCCTGCTGCCCATCAATGATAAGACACAGAAATATATTTGGTGAGCTGAGAGTAGAGGCAGAGGCCTCAAMGCATCCACACTGGTCCAAGTCAACACATTCCAACCTTGAGAGAGAGAGGCCCAAATCAAAATCACGCATGCAAGTCCAAGCTGATTGGCTCAATGGCGTGTGAAGCCTGAGCCGATTGGATGAACGGCGCCATGAGGTCCAATGCAAGTGGCCAGACTAACCACCAGGCTTGACCGCCAGCAGAAGGCTGCGACAGCTGCACTCCACACCTACATCTCTCAGACACACACTCACACTTTCTCCATCTACACAGGGAGTGAGTCCAGGACACCATCTTAGCAGCATTTCCATTCTGCGTGCAATGTCACTCTGGCCTCATGTGGCATGGTCGAGCCGCTTGACCACGTACAAACCTTGTCACAGTTTGTGCTGAATGACAGTCATGTGTAACTGTTACATATGCATGCCATCTCTGGCAGCCATGGACCTAGAGCGCTAGAACCTCTGGCATTACCATTTAGAGTGGGGAGCGGTCCAACATGCTTAATACATGGTTCATCTGCTGTGTGGAAATCAACAGATACCCAACTCCGTCTCCTGTGTCCCAGCTCGCCATCCTTCCCCACATCCAAAAGCTATTAGCTTGAGCCYGATCCATCACTGTTTCTCTCTCCTCCAACCAACTGGTTCTCTCTCTCTCCCTACACACAATACAGTTTAAGACCACTATTAACCATTTGGTTCGGGAAATGTCAACATTTACAAGTAAGGTCTCCAGCTTAGACAACAGAATCTACAGTACAGTAAAGGTAATACACAATGCAGTGCCTATAATAAAAGTGTTCAGCCCACTGTGGGTCCCTGTCAGTTGAGTAGCACAGGAGMATACATTATGGGGGGCAGACTGGCTAGCTGCCTGGCCACCCTTATCGGTCCAGCCTGCCCTGGAGCTGGGAATGAGAGCCAGTCATGGTTCTTTGGTCTTCCAGGAGATGGGTCATTATCACGGGCAGCCCATGTGTGTCTGCGGCCCTCTCTCATCTGGAAGTCTCATAGTCTCGGGAAGCTTTTCGGGCACATTCTGCCTTTTCTAAGGGCYCAATGTGAAAGGATGTCCATAGTGATCATTGGAGATGGAAATACGTAACTACAGTACATCGAAAAGGTAAACTAAGATGTGTTTCACTCCATCAATGGAGTCGGCATCCCAAATGACACCCTATTCCCTTTAAGTTACACTACTTTTAACAAGAGCCCAATGGGCCTTAGTCAAAAGGAGTGCACTTTCCCGTGAATAGTGTSACTTGGAACGTAGAGGGAATGTTTTGTAATTGAATGATACAGTCTGGGGACTCACAGTTTTCTAATTGGCTCATTCATGCCCTCTCCTCTGCAACTATTTCCCAGCTAGTTACTGTATTTGAAAGTGTGTTCTCAGACAATTTGTAAGATAAGGGTTMAATAAATAAATATTATTTGTGACCTGACAATACCTTCGTAATTGCAAACAACTGAGGGGATRTAGAAATGTATTTAATTGTAGAAAGTAAATTCGTCACCATAATATATTTTGTGTCAGTACTCAATGGGGAGACAATACACCTCGAATTAATGAATACACTTTATTAACCCCTACAAGGGAAATTGGATTTGTCACCAGTATAAAGATACATACAGGGACAATAAAGACACACAGGAATAACGCTTAAAGATTACATTGTTTGTTTTTGTGAAATTGTTCAATTTTTTTATTACACTGAAAATGTGTCAATTAATCCTTCCTTCATCCCTTCCTTCCTTCTTTCATTAATTCATCCATTCTTTTTTTTTCGTTCCTCCTTTCTAAAATGTGGCATTTATTGTTGTCAGTGCACTCTCTTTTTGTGAGCGGATGAAACAGTTGCCTAGAAAAGTACCAGCCAGACCACTAAACATATTGACATTACATTTTATACACATGAAATGTGTATACCCCCCCAACGTCATTATCATGATTGGTACAGAGTTTTGTTGTCCTCGTGGTCAGATCTCCGCGGTTTGATAATTAACAAAACCTTATCCGTTAAGCGGAGCTATAGAATGCCAAGACGGAGGTTGTGAATACCAAATGTCAGTTAGTCATGATATTATCGCCCGGCACGTGTCTCCACCCACCGTCATATTATTTGTTTCTGTAATCACCCCTCTCTTTTCAAAAGTGTGGTTTATTAATGTAATGCTAATCGCTGTGCCCTGGCGTGAAATAAGCCGAGGTGGATGGGGCCAGACTCGCGTTCCGTTTTGTTTGTGTGTGTGTGTGTGTATTGTTTGTTTTCTGTGTCACATTTGATTTCCATAAAATGTGTTTTCCTCCCACACGACTCAGACTTAGCATTACCATAGATATTCTAGTGGGAGTCGACGAGCGTTGTTCCTCATCACTAGGTTAAAAACCTATTTTGGGAACGCTTATTTTTAGGTTGCAGGGAGGTTTAGATAATGTTTTACTCCGGTTCCTTGAAAGTTTTCCTAGGAGGTTTTATTAACACTGAGAAAGTATAGGTTATTTGGATGTTTTTAAATAACTTCATTAACTTTCACAGAATGTTTCAATAACACTGCTAGCTTATTTTGGGTTATCTTTTTTTTTAAACTCAAAGCACAGATAGGGCATATGGAAAYGCGTTTTCTTTTTTAAAATTGTGAAACGGTATCAGTGAGATTCAAATCTATAACCTATAACCTCTATTCGGGGAATTAGGGAATTAGCACCAACAGGATGGAGGTAACATGCCATATTTTCTTATGCATACAAAGCTGTTCATTTTAGTCATTTTAGTCTAACCCATTTCAAAGGAAACAATACCTTATTTTGGATCAGGTGTGGCCAATTAAAGGGCACGGCAGCAGTCCTGAATACACTTAACAAGATAGAGGTTAGAGAGAGYTTTGTTGATGCTGAAAATAGAACGTTATCTTTACTCGTTACTAAAGTTCTCTTGTGGTGTTTAATGGAACATTTTCTTAATATTCTCCGAACAATGAGAATATTACTTTAAATAGAACCATAAGGGAACGTTATGCTGAAGTCCTGAAATTCCTACAGAAGGACGTTGTTTCTTAACATTCTCTGAACAATTGGAGAACATTCCCATTGTCAAACCAGTTGGAGAACGTTCCTAGAACATTAGCAACATTTAAATTAAATGCTTGAACTTCAGGGAAACGTTTTGTTAAAGTCATGAAATAGGAAGAAAAGTGTTTTTTGTCAAGTTCCTGCTGAGAATGTTCCAAAGCCAAGCAACTATTCCACACACTTCCCAGAAAGTTATGGTAAGGTATGCAAAAAAAAACATAGGACAACCATGCTCTCACCAAGCTCTAAGAAACATATGGTTCTCAGAACGTTTTGTGCTAGCTGGGATAGGAATCAGAACCACCCGAGACATTATATCAGTTATCTGATACAATAGCATCATAAAGGGTTCAGATCGGATGAAGACGACAATTAGGATTATCCCCAGCAAAGAAATCCTCATTTTCTGCCCTGGTAATCTCAACACATAACAGAACCATTGGATGAGATATGGAAGTAATGTGAGCAGCGAGAGTAGCAGAAAACGTGCATCTGCGTGCGTGTGAATATGTACAGAAATACTTGTGTGTGTGTGTGCATGTGTTTTTGTAGTGTGAACAASAGAGCAAGAGCTCTCTCAGGACACAAAGCATTGAGATCAAACGCGGAGGGTTTAGTAAACAATCAAGGCGCAATCTGCACACAACAAGTCACTAATGAGCTAGCAAGCTAGCAGGAGAGCTAGCGAGAGAGACATAAAAGTCATGGGGTTGTGGGTAGTGGTGTCATCCCCCTAAAGGGGAAAGAGAGCAGGGCAGAGGAAGGGAAAGAGGAGGAGAAATGTTTTGCCTCTGGGTCTCTACTTGTGGCATGTCGTTACATTTCAATTAAGACAGTCGGTACACACACTCGCACCCACCCACGCCATACTGTGAGACAAGTGGGTTACCTATTGCTTTACTGTGGGCGGGGGCTGGTGCCAACGTGCTTGGACGGATGACTCGAGCACTGTGCCCAGGCAGTTTCTGGAGTTACGATTATGACTGCTGGTTGTGAGTGAGCGAGAGTGAGTAACTTGCTTACTGTGTTGGGTGATTAACCTTTTGAGAGGGTATTATTAACTCTCTCTTTCTCTCTCTCTCTCTCTGTTAACAGGGGAGGTGCCGAGGGATGGGTGCCACTAAGGATGTGGTGGTCATGAAATGTTTATCAGCCCGGTGATCGTCAAGCAAATAACTGCCTGTCTCACGGTAATTGAACGTTAATTAAAAAATCTTTGAAACGTCTAAATGTAAAAAGAAGTATAATAAATCCATGTAATATAGCCTACACCTTCACAATAAATCCATTATTTATTTTAGACAGGTCTAAAGAAACATGATATGAAGAAAATGTAGTCTATTTCAGAAGAACAGAATAGCATAGTCTGAGTTGTCCTTATGTTAGGCCCTGATTTGGCTATAACATATGGCTGTGGGCTACGCTAGTTCATCTTGCAGACAATATTTGCTTAGAATTCCATGGATATTTTCTCCAAACAATTTGAGGGGGTGCGCACATGCAGCTATTCTGTGTTGAGCAGTTAACAAAGAAACAGGTACTCCTATATGCTTAATTGAGAGTTATTTATGTAACTTTAGTTGTGATACAAATGTTGGGCTATATTTTAAGATTTATTTATACATTCTAAGGCTGCATGATGCAACTCTAATGATGAGTCGCTTATTCACAATTTGACAAGCACTTGATAATGCTTCGAATTTCCCAGTTTCATCCCCTTTGTGTGGCTGTAATGCCCCCTAAAAAAATACATACTTTTGCGGCCAGTCGCCGTTGTACCCTTGCGCTGAATATAATAATTATAATTCCGTTCTCCGGGCTGCGTGCCGAAGCACCTCTCACTCATGTGGCTCTCAGTCACCTGATCGGGTCTTTCTCACAGGCTACAAGTGAAGACAGACACATCGGGTATGAAACTGCGCGCATCCTTATCCAATTCCGAGGTGCATATTGAAGATATTGGAAAACCTGTCCACATTTGCTTTTCGTCAGTCAACAAGATGAGTAGGCCTAACAAACAGCAAAAGCACTAGCCTATGTCAATCTACTATCCCGTCATGACTTTCCTTCCTGGGTAAGGATCAAAGGTGCCGGATCAGCTAGGCCAATGGCTGACAGATAGCCATACTCTCTTTCTCTCCTGGGCGAGGATCAATGATAAAACTTTCTCTCTCGGGCCCTGCAGTATTGAACAAAGGAATCTGATGTGTGTAGAGAGAGAATCTGCCGCCAAAACTCCAACATCCATAATTGGAAAATTAAACAATATTTCTAACATAAAGAATGTGGGAAATGGTTGGTGGGGACCCAAACAATACAGATGTATATGTGTATACATTTGTATACAAATGTATATGTCCCAGTTGTCAGATATACATCTAAATGTTGTACAACTTATATGATTAAATATGAAACTATTTGTGAAAAGATAGCAATTTGATTTTACCCTTCTAAATGAGATAAATGTTGTAATATAAAGTTTTACCCAGTCAGTAACCATGCCCACTTGAGCACAGATATTATGCCAACAGGAATGGAATGCCCCTTTTGCCAGAGTGCTTATAAAGGACTCCTAACAAAAATTACATCAGACCAGTATACGTGCAGCTCAAGCTAAATACGTTACAAATGGTTAAATCTCTACAGACCAGCGTGACCGACAGCGTGAGCTGAACGTTACAAAATGGTTAGAAWCTCTGAAACTTTTAACAGAGAAGAAGAAGACTAGACTATCACATGCACTGCATGCAGCTCTGCATGTAACGTAGTCTAGGAAACTCGAGTGGGAAGACCTTAGAAAGATACCTAAGCGTAAATATATGTTGCATTTCTAAATCCAAATGAGCAGTTGTTAGGGTGCTAAATATTCATATTTACAGTGAGTGTATTATTCAACTGTATGTACGATAGTTGAATTCCTTTGTCTTTCCCTTTGTCTCTCTTTCTGAATCCTCCATTTTGTGTAGCAAGCCGTCATATCAGGTTAGTCCMCTAGGGACTTTATTGCATTATGCTAGTAATCAATTCAACCTATACTGTGTGTTTTTATGTATTTATGTGTGATTATTTAGTTAGTAAATAAATAATTAAGCCAATTTGTGTATCACTGATTCATCATTTAGGTTAGGGTTCATGAAGATTTACAGATTATGTGATGTTCAGAACGAGACTGATGAGGAAAGGATTGACTGTTATGATTGAGATATTCTGATATATTCTTGAGTTAATTCAGGAAACGGTAACTCCTTAAACAAACTTTTTCCCGTGGTGCCCCAAATTACTAATGAGTTAATTGTTACATCATACATGTTATCACATAATAATTAAACATAGTTCATTGATTTGATTACCTAATAGGCATCACATTAATGGTAGTCACGTCACGACACCCCCGTATTCAAAAGGTGACCTATTCTATTCTGTACAATAAATAAATATTCCAAACATAGTCTGGGACAGTTGTGGGATGCGGTACATCCCAAATTAATAAAACCACTTGCATCAAAAAAACTGTTTTAAGCAATGAGTCTGACGCAACAGATGAGTACGATTAGCTTAAAATGTTGATACACTTTTAGGCTATTTCTTCACATTATAAGCGCAGCAATGCGCACATGGCAGTAGGCTATAAGAATGAATGTTCCATTAGCTAGAAAACACCATTCTCAAAAGTGACCACAAATGTGATTATGCATGTAATGCTATTATTATAAAGGTGCATTTTTATGGTGAAAATGATCTTCCCCAAACATGAAACTCAGGCACTGCTTATGTATGCCAGTTGTTGTGATACAAAACCTTATGAAAACACATACAGTGGGCCTATGGGCTTGGCTACATGAAGTGTGTGACTTTAATAAAGCATACACTGTTTTCCTCAAGCTGGGTATCATTCACAAGTGATAACTGTACATAATTTACAAGTGATAGGCTAATATTGTCACCCAAAACACTATTCTTGATTTAATCTTGTCTTTACATATACAAAATAATATACAGTACCAGTCAAATGTTTGGCCACACCAACTCAGTCCCGGCTATTTCTTTATTTTTAGAATTTTCTACATTTCTCATGGGCTCTCATGAAGTGTTTGATTCGATTTCCGATTACATTTGCATTGATGTCAGAGGGATTAGAGGTACAACAGAGTGTGGTGTACCAGACAGTGAGCGAGTTTGGTACTAATGACCATCAGCAGCATCAGAGCTGGGAGAAGCCTAATTATGGTGACTAAAAGGTCACGTGGAATTTGACTGCCGGTGTGGCTGTAATACGGTCCCCGTAACAGCCCTAGGTGTCACTTTCTTCCTCTATTATTCTCTCACATTTCTGGGGCTGTGAGTTCTGCAACAAGGCCTCGAAAGGGTCCAAATCAGGCGCACGTTTCAACCATCTGCTGATCTACCGTACAGCACCATCACTGCTACCTTTTCTACTACCAATCCACGCACAATCACACACGTACGGACATGAACGACATACAACACACACACACACACAATACAAAGACACACATACGTTTTCATTTAGCTACGCCATCTGCAAACTGCCTTTGGGTATGTTGTGATTTCTTTCTCTACAATCTCAATCTGATTACTTTCCAGGCAGACGTTGAAAACAAGGTTATCCTTCAATTAACCCCAAAAACATTTGATTTTCTTCATGCTTTGTCAAATGTTAATCTACAGATTTCTGTCAATTTATCAGTGCTCCCCATCGAAAAACAAACAACCAAACATATAGAGATTAATCAAGAAGTGGTTATTTTGAAGTTTGAGTTTTTTGTATTCACATCTCATGATCTTACGGTAAAGTGAGGACCACTTTCAAAGGCCTTGGATATAGGATACCCTTCAGGATAGTTGAGTATACAGTACGTGGCAAAAGCTTTGAAGACATTCCAAAACGCATACTGTGTAATGTTTTGGGCAGTGTCAGCTCTGTTTGAAGTGTATAACCTCCCAACGTGACTGATTTGACGGGGACAGCGCTGAAACTATTACATTTAATGAAATCAATCACGTGTCTCATAGATATACTGTACAGTCATTGGTAGCCTACATGGGACAGTTTCAGCCCCCAAAGCCGGATTAGTTAATACCCGAGAGCAGTGTTTCCCAACCCTGGTCCTCAAGTATCCTCAGCAGTACACATTTCTATTGTAACCCTGGACAAGCACAACTGATTCAACTTTTCAACTCATCTTCAAGCACTCAATGAGTTGAATGAGGTGCGTTTGTCCAGGGCTACAAGGAAAATGTGGAGGACCAGGGTTGGGAAACACTGCCCTAGAGCTAACAATACTGAATTGTTCAGATTCCATGGAGTGGTGGCTGCTTTTCCCTATATAAAACATATCTGGGCACAATGACTATAAACACAGTGATTTATCCGGAAGGGAATATATCTTCCAGCCTGCTTCTTCTTAGTGTCCCTACATTATCTATGACAGGAAGACATTCTGTGTTATGGCGGTAAGCTTATTCATCAGTTAAAGCATGTTTTATGTTGAACCGGATTACCGATAAAGAGATTTGTACTTCTTCGACCTTAATATATATTTTTTCCAAATACCCGAATGGAATCCTCTAAATCTCATTCAGAAAGCAAGGGTCTTATTCTTCTGAATTCAATTGTTCCGTACACTGGGGTAAATCGTCCCTGATGTATTCTGATTTTGGCAGTAGCGAGCGGAATATATTACTGGTCTTTACCGCGAGGGCAAGCAAATTTGGAGAGCCAAGGTGTTTCAAAAGAATGATATTATTTGATTGGGTTCAAAGAAACACACAGATGCATTTTGTCTCACTTTACACACCCACATGCAGATGCACACACACAACTGATACATTATACTCACAGCGGGTATAGCAAGACTGTAGTTGCACTAAGGACCACTCACGGTAAAGTGTAAATCAGCTGATTATATCAATCAGCTTTGGGGCAGAAATCGGTAGAAAATCTATCCAATGGAGAGCCATACCAAACCCATCATATCAAACCCGGATCCCAGAGCAACTCATAGTTGTACGCCTATGGAAACTGTCCAATAATTACATAACATTACAAATGCAGGACCAGGCCAGAATAAATGCATAGTAATAAAGTGATGCAGAGTCCAAAATGCCACCCTATTCCCTATATAATGCCCTACATTTGATCAGAGCCCAATGGTTGATCAGTGCAGGGTTACAGGCCCTATTCTTTGGTGTAAATTGGACTCAGCTGCGGGCGTTTGTCTAGGTGGCAGAGGGAGAGATGACGTGCCAATGTAGTGCCATGTGTCAGTGATGCCACCCACAGAGAATACAACACAGGTTATCAAACAAGCTGGCACAATGGGATGTAGAGAGGGAGGTGAGATAAGCTACAGAGGAGCAGCATAAAAATGTATGAGAGAGAGAGAGAGAGAGAGAGAGAGAGAGAGAGAGAGAGAGAGAGATCAGATAAGTTAAAGAGGAGTAGCATAGAACACGTAGTCAACCATTAGATCATATAAAAGAGGACAGGAAAGAGAGGGATGCTCACAATGCATCATTGCGGGGGAGGAAGTCAGTACTATAGATAGGAAACATGCAGTCACATCCATCCAGGCTCCCTCAACCTCTCCTCTATAGTCAATCTAAGCAGTCGGAAGTCATGACGGCTCCATATAGGCTCAGTTTCTCCTCATTGATGTAAATCTACCACACGTCTCTGAACAAACCTAATTAAGGAGTGGCAGCCTGGCTAATGCTGAGCTTAACACAAACACTACCAGTAGTGAGTCCCTATGTAATGTGATGGAATGTCAGAGGTATCCCTTATTGGCCTGTTAATATGACGAGAGCCCTGAGAAAACACCAGGAGAGAGAGAGAGAGAGAGCGAGAGCGAGAGGAGGATCACCAATTGATGGAATGGATTAATGACTGCCAAATCTCTTGTGCAGTGCAGCTTTGTTACACTACAGAGAACACATGAGTGATTATTAACTCATCATACTCCGTGTTGAATATGCCATTGCATAATGTAGAGTAAATATTCTGCCTTGATGTTTCACATTATTAATTCATTGACCATACTGTTTGTAATATTCACAGAGTTTTTAATCTATACTGAACAAAAATATAAACGCAACATGCAACAATTTTACTGAGCTATAGTTCATGTAAGTTCTGGGCGCACCCACTCAATGGGGAGCCAGGCCCAGCCAATAAGAATGACTTTTTCCCCACAAAAGGGCTTTATTGCAGCCAAAAATATTCCTCAGTTTCATCAGCTGTCCAGGTGTCTGGTGTCAGACAATCCCGTAGGTGAAGAAGCCGGATGTGGAGGTCCTGGGCTGGAGTGGTTACATGTGGTCTGCAGGATGTACTGCCAAATTCTCTAAAACAACAGTAGAGAAATTAACATTAMATTCTCTGGCAACAGCTCTGTTGGCCATTCCTGCAGTCAGCATGCCAATTGCACACTCCCTCAAAACCTGAGACAAATCTGGCATTGTGTTGGGTGGCAAAGCGGCACATTTTAGAGTGGCCTTTTATTGTCCCCAGCACAAGGTGCACTTGTGTAATGATCATGCTGTTTAACCAGCTTCTTGATATGCCACACCTGTCAGGAGGATGGATTATCTTGGAAATGCAGAAATGCTTACTAAAAGGTGAAGAGAAATACGCTTTTTGTGGGTATGGGACATTTCTGGAATATTTTATTTTTGCTCATGAAAAATGGGACCAACACTTTAAATGTTGTGTTTATATATATATATATATATATATATATATATATATATATATATATTTATACATAAAACGCAACAGGCAACAACTTCAAAGATTTTCCTGAGCTATGGTTCATATAAGGAAATCAGTTCCTTTAAATAAATTCACTAGGCCCTAATGTATGGATTTCACATAACTGGGAATAGAGACATGCATCTGTTGGTCACAGATGCCTTAAAAAAAGTAGGGGTATGGATCAGAAAACCAGTCAGTATCTGGTGTGACCATCATTTGCCTCATACAGCGTGACACATCTCCTGCGTATAGAGTTGATCAGGCTGTTGATTGTGGTCTGTGGAATGTTGTCCCACTCCTCTTCAATGGCTGTGCGAAGTTGCTGGATATTGGCGGGAACTGGAACACGCTGTTGTACACGTCGATCCAGAGCATCCCAAACATGCTCAATGGGTAACATGTCTGGGACATTTTCAGCATCCAGGAATTGTGTACAGATTCTTGCGACATGGGGCCGTGCATTATCACGCTGAAACATGAGGTGATGGCAGCGGATGAATGGCACAACGGGCCTCTGGATCTCATCACGGTATCTCTCTGCATTCAACTTGCCATCGATAACATTTAATTGTGTTCGTTGTCCGTAGCTTATGCCTGCCCATACCATAACCCCACCGCCACCATGTGGTACTCTTGTTCACAACGTTGACATCAGCAAACCGCTCGCCGACACGACACAGTACATGTGGTCTGCGGTTGTGGTCTGCTGGACGTACTGCCAAATTAACTGAAACSACATTGGAAGGTGGCCTATGGTGCATAAATGAACGTCAAATTATCTGGCAACAGCTCTGGTGGACATTCCTGCGGTCAGCATGCCAATTGGAYGCTCCCTCMAAACTTGAGACATCTGTGGTGGGATTGTCTCTGCATATTTTAGAGTGGCCTTTTATTGTCCCCAGCACAAGGTGCACCTATGTAATGATCATGCTGCTTAATCAGCTTGATGATATGCCACACCTGTCAGGTGTATGGATGGATTATATTGGTCAAGGAGAAATGCTCACTACCAGAAAACAACAGTAAACTAATTTGTGCCAACAATTGAGAGAAATAAGCTTTTTGTGCGTATGTAACATTTCTGGGATGTATTTATTTAAGCTCATGAAACACAGGACCAACACTTTACATGTTGCGTTTATATTTTTGTTCAGTGTAAATCAGCTAGTTAGCTATGCTGTTGAAGCAATCTGACTAGTCTTTACCTGTGATTGGAGTTTTTTCTGCTGCTGACATCTGCCTCTTAGACTAACTAACAAATAGTTGAATTGAATCCTTCCCCTTCCTGATTGTAAAATGACACATGCAACTCAAAAGGGAGCCACTACTACACTACCGTTGGCAGGGGCGCTCCTGGCTGTTCTGCCACCCTAGGCAAGACAATAACATTTCAGCCCCATGCAAAACTAGAATAGTCCCAGTTAGCAAAAATATATCTAAAATATTTTGAAGTTAGGTTCAATTTATGTTCTGAATGAAAGGTGGAAAGACATATTTTCAAAGCATTGAAATAAGGTTAATTTTGGGTTCTGAATGAATATTAAAAATATGTCATTTATTCGGGTCAAATCAAGGCTGGTCCAGACCGGACAAAATCTGAACCAAACACAGCCACCTATGATTGGTTCAGATTTCGTTTGAACCTGACCAAAAATCTATGCCCGTGGATGTTGAAATCAAGACCGATCCGTACCGCACAAATCTGAACCAGACAGACATCTATGATTGGTACAGACTTGATCCGGACCAAAAACCAACGTCCGTGGGCATGGAAATCAAGGCCGGTCTGGACTGCACCAAAAAAAGAGACGTCCAGCCTGGACAGGACCCCAAAAAAAGATGTCCAGAAAGCGTCAGCGTCGGTCTGTGGTTACTGAGGTATAGCCTACAGTGTTGCTTGAAGTAGAATTTTAGGAATGCCCATCCATGTAGGTAGGCCCACCGCTTCGAAAACAGGCCTTATCATTGGCTTTATTAGTCCTGATTCATCAATTTGGCTATTTAAGCTCTGAATATCAGCTACCAAACTTTATCAGGAGGAGGTATCCTAAGCCAATTTGCAATGTGTTTACACAGCGGGAAATGCAAACTATTTTATTTTTCGCTTTGATCAACTCGTCAAAAATGTATGGATACAAACTTGAAACCACTGATCATGACAATTTAGCCCACGGGATGAAACTCCTTGACAGCAGTTGTGAGTAGCTTGATTGTCGGCTCCATATTKTCCATTTTACTTTGGCCTGTCCTGTTTTTAGGATATGGTGTTTGTTAACATGTCAGCACATTTTTTTAATTGATTGAGTGCCATTTAGGTTAGGCTATTTTATCAGAGAAACCTGCATGATGTAAAAAGATTGTCTCAATACAGTATCTCCAGCCTGTAGTCTACAGAGAAAGCAACACTCTTTCTACCATATCCTATATCTGCTACATGATTTATGTTATATCATTTTTTTGACGGAACGTTGGTGGAGGACCACAGCGATGCATCTCTCCAACAGAACCCTGAAGAGGCACATATTTATATTGTCCATTCCCACTTTGACAAAGTGGGCACTGCTTATCACAGGGTGGCATCAGTGCTCACATAAAAAGCCCATATGCCACTGGTTGAGAGAAATTGTAATTGTTTTTGGGCAGAATTATGTGAGGTTTTATGTGTTGTCTGAGGTGCGTCTTGGTCAGTTTAGCTCATAAAATGATAGCGAGAGAGCGAGGAGCGAGAGAGAGAGCGAGAGAGAGAGAGAGAGAGAGAGAGAGATGGTCACTCTTTCTCTCCTACTACTATCTCCTGCTGTCAGCTAATGGACTCCGAGGGACTAGAACTCGGTTTTCCTCTGGTCTGCAATGAAACATTTATGCAAGGACCAATATACTGCATAAGTCCTCCCAGAAGAGAGGAAAACAGATGCAGGTCTAATGGTCAGTAGCACAGGTGGAGGGTAAACTCAATACACAGATCAAGGGGAGAGAATGTGCCCTGTGCTTGCTCACTCAAATAACAAATCTCAACTTGTAATATCGTAAACAAAGGTCATTTGAGCTATTCTATAGATTACTTTGCTGTCCAATGTACAGTGCTTGGAGAGGTAGGAGCAGAGGATAGCCATCCTACGGAGCTATTATATGGCATTATCTTTCTACAAATAGTACAAAAGCAGTATGATGGTGAACCCATACCCACTTGACCCTCAGCATGCATCTCTTCCATTCAGACCGCAAACAATTACCCCTTAATGTAGCCATCAGAAAGCAAAGTACAGTAAATGCAATTGTGGACCGTTGTTACAAAGAACGTCCCCCTGCTCTGAACCGCTTGAGAGCCCTTAATGACTCTCCACTCCCAATTTTGCCCTTACCTCGCCCCCTTCCATTTCGCCACCCCTTCCTCCTCGACCTGACATCCGACAAATGCTTGTCACTGTGTCGCTAATCAAATTGCATGCTGTGTAGCCCAACAGGCTCTATTTCGATGGTCAATGATGAGGGTTAGTTAAGTGGGTGTTAACTGCTGGATGAGCCGGGCTGTGTTGGCTAGTTCACTTCGTCTTTCGACTCCAAACCTATTATCATGGGCGAGAAAAGCATTCACAATGGTAGACAACCATCCTGCAGAGTTACAATCCTAGTACACTCAACAGGGTCAGTTGTTAGCACAATGAGAATCTACTAAATGTATCAGGGGATGAGACCCAATGGATATTTTACTGTTAGCTTGCCGGTGTGCACGATTTTTYCCCCCCACTCTCACCTTTCCCAGCAATGGATGTTTGGTGTGGTTAACAGGTTTGGAGTGTGTTTGAGTGTGTGTGTCCGAAGCAAATGGCGATTGATAAAGGACACAGAAGTGGACCAAGTGGATGGTGGRGGAGAGATGTGATGATTCAAAGTGTCTCTTTGACCACTGAAGGACTAGGTGTTGACAAGGTGAAAAAGTGACAACCTCCTACACACAAAGGGCTGCTATAAAGATAGAGTAGGACACAAATGGGCAGAATTGRGAGATGGGGGAATGAGGAATGATAGATAGAAAGTAAGGCCACTTTGGTTTTCTTTCGTTGAGAGATTGGCTTTGTGAGGAAGGACACTTATTGGACATTAATGACTGTGCTTGTCAGAGAGCTTGCTGTCAAACAGCGGCCTACTGTGATGCACTATACTGAGTTTAGAAAGTGCTGGATAATTAACGGTGACAGTGGGTCACCATGACCTGGCTGGTTGTTGACAGGAAGAGAAAGACAAAGACAGTGAATGAATGACAGAGGTGAAGATAATATAAATGGGAGATGTAGTTGGAGATATACAGTACTAGTCAAAMGTTTGGACACAACCTACTCATTGAAATGTTGATTTCTGCTGCAATTTCTGAGGTTGGTAACTCTAATGAACTTATCCTCTGCAGCAGAGGTAACTCTGGTTCTTCCTTTCCTGTGGAGGTCCTCATGAGAGCCAGTTTCATCACAGCGCCTGATGTTTGTTGCAACTGCACATGAAGAAACTTTCAGTTCTTGAAATTTTCCAGATTGACTGAGCTGCATGTCTTAAAGTAATGATGGACTGTCGTTTATATTTGTTAATTTGAGCTGTTCTTGCCATAATATGGACTTGGTATTTTAACAAATAGGGCTGTGTTCTGTATTTATTTATTTATTTTTTATTTTACCGTTATTTTACCAGGTAAGTTGACTGAGAACACGTTCTCATTTGCAGCAACGACCTGGGGAATAGTTACAGGGGAGAGGAGGGGGATGAAAGAGCCAATTATAAACTGGGGATTATTAGGTGACCATGATGGTTTGAGGGCCAGATTGGGAATTTAGCCAGGACACCGGGGTTAACACCCCTACTCTTACGATAAGTGCCATGGGATCTTTAATGACCTCAGAGAGTCAGGACACCCGTTTAACGTCCCATCCGAAAGACGGCACCCTACACAGGGCAGTGTCCCCAATCACTGCCCTGGGGCATTGGGATATTTTTCAGACCAGAGGAAAGAGTGCCTCCTACTGGCCCTCCAACACCACTTCCAGCAGCATCTGGTCTCCCATCCAGGGACTGACCAGGACCGACCCTGCTTAGCTTCAGAAGCAAGCCAACAGTGGTATGCAGGGTGGTATGCTGCTGGCATCGCTACCTTGTCACAACACAACTGATTGGCTCAAACGCATTAAAAAGGAAAGAAATTCCACAAATGAACTTTTAACAAGGCACACCTGTTAATTGAAATGCATTCCAGGTGACTACCTCATGAAGCTGGTTGAGAGAATGCCAAGAGTGTGCGAAGCTGTCATCAAGGCAAATGGTGGCTACTTTGAAGAATCGCAAATATAAAATACTAAATATGGTTACTAAATGATTCCATATGTGTTATTTCATAGTGTTGATGACTTTACTATTATTCTACAACGTGGAAAAGAGTAAAAAAAATACAACAAAAAAACTTGATTGAGCAGGTATGTCCAAACTTTTGACTGGTACTGTATATACATACGACCCTGACCTTCCCTCTTCTTTATTTAATACTCAATGACTGCTCCCTGTTTTTTCAGACCGTAATTAAACCGTTATGGCCTTCCCCTCCGACCAAGTCACTTAGTTGARAATAAGACTTAGGCCTGCCCTCAAAGTCAAACAATTATCCTTCCCCCTTCCTTCCCCTCCTCTCCCCAACCCGAGGTCTTTAAAAAAAAATTATATCAAAAGGCATCCATTTCACTCTCATTTTCAACACCCATTTTTGGCGCATTTAATTAATTGTCTCCTCGCTTTTTTCTGTAGAACGCCTGCAAATTGCCTCCGTCGGAGCCTGAAGACAAAGGGATTGTGTTAATTAAGCATACAATAATCAATTACGAACTTTCCCTCCTCCGTTTTTCAGAATGCCCTGCCTCCTCTCCCGTGCCGGATACGTTTGCTCTTGACTCTGACCTTGGCATCATGATATGCTCTCCACCCGAGTGTTGAGAGGAAGACAGGAATGCTGGGTCAAGAGTTTAATCACTGGGCCTTTTGGAATATGGTGCTACTGCCATGTGAGTGTTGTAGTGTTTAGTCTCTAGAACAAGAGTGGTAGTTTTGGCCTTTGTAGTTTTCTACATCAACTGTACTTTCGCTCTCCTTGTCCAAGTATCATTGCTTTCAGATCACAGTAGAAAAAGGGCACTCATCTAGAGKACTAGAAAACTACCCTGGACCCTGTCAGCCCATGTATCACATTGTTTTCCATCTGTTTGTACAGACAGTGAGAWATGTGCGAGACATGTCTAATAATACACTGATAAACTATATATACGAAAGTATGTGGACACCCCTTAAAATTTGTGGATTTGACTATTTTAGCCACACCCGTTGCTGACAGGTGTATAAAATCAAGCACACAGCCATGCAACATCCGTATTAAAACATTGGCAGTAGAATGGCCTTACTGAAGAGCTCAGTGACTTTCAACGTGGCACCGTCATAGGATGCCACCTTTCCAACAAGTCAGTTCATCAAATRTMWGCCCTGCTASAGCTGCCCCGGTCAACTGTAAGTGCTGTTATTGTGAAGTGGAAATGTCAAGGAGCAACAACGRCTCAGCTGCGAAGTGGTCGGCCACACAAGCTCCAAGAACGGGACCGCAGAGCGCTGAAAAAAATGGTCTGTCCTCGGTTGCAACACTCACTACCGAGTTCCAAACTGCCTCTGGAAGCTACGTCAGCACAAGAAYTGTTCRTCGGGAGTTTAATGAAATGGGTTTCCATGGCCGAGCAGCCACCSGCAAGCCTAASATTACCATGCRCAATGCCAAGCGTCGGCTGGAGTGGTGTAAAGCTCGCTGCCGTTGGACTCTGGAGCAGTGGAGACGCATTCGAGTGATGAATCACGCTTCACCATCTAGCAGTCCGATGGACGAATCTRGGTTTGGCGGATGCCAGGAGAATGCTACCTGTCCAAATGCATAGTGTCAACTGTAAAGTTTGGTGGAGGAGGAATAATGGTCTGCGGCTGCTTTTCATGGTTCRGGCTAGGTCCCTTAGTTCCAGTGAAGGGACATCTTAACACTACAGCACACAATGACATTCTAGATGAATCTGTTCTTCCAACGTTGATGCAACAGTTTGGTGAAGGCCCTTTCCTGTTTCCGCATGAGAATGCATGATAATGCCCCCATGCACAATGCAAGGTTCATACAGAAATGGTTTGTTGAGATCGGTGTGTAAGAACTTGACTGGCCTGCACAGARCCCTGACCTCAACCCCATTGAACACCTTTGGAATGAATTGGAACGCCGACTGCGAGCAAGGCCTAATCGTCCAACATCATTGCCCGACATCACTAATGCTCTTGTGGTTGTATGGAAGAAAGTACTGGCAGCAATGTTCCATCGTCTTGTGAAAAGCCTTCCCAGAAGAGAGGAGACTGTTATATTAGCAAAGGGGGGACCAACTCCATATTAATGCCCATGATCTTGGAATGAGATGTTTGACGAGCGGGCGTCCACATACTTTTGGTGATGTAGTGTATATCAGTCATGCCTTGAGTTGCGCTGATGGACGAAAGTGACCTTTCTGTTCTGATGGGCTGGCATGACCAGTGTTTATCAGGCTRAGGCTGGATAAATTYGACCATAAACAGATGACTACGCTCCCAGGCCAACACAGGCTAGCCAAAATCAATCTGGAACCAAATATGAAAGACCGATTGCTATAACTCACAACATACAAATTAGCAGTGAYGAATACCTCAGTTGAATATACTTTACACAGAGGTTGCATCTTATCCGACTATGTAGTGTCCATACAGTGTGCGGATGCATGAAATGACTTCGCTAGACTAGTCTTATTTTATCTTTAGTTTTATTTAATAATACTTAGGCTTTAGCTGAGCTTGTTAACATAGTATTGAGGTTTTAACCCAGTCGGTAAAAACCCCACAACGATCCTATAGAATAGCCATACACAAGGTTTGATCATGTAATTCTTGAAGACAGTTTACTCTGTCTGGAGAAGGCAAGTACACCTTATTGAGTCTTTTCAAATTAAGCGGGCATCGCACAGCAATGTACAATACACCGTAGAGACAAGGATAACAGAGGATACAAATGTGCAGAATAATTCTTTATTGATCTATATTCTTGGTAAAGTACGCGTTAACTAGTCTCTTAGCATCAACCTAAATCGTATTGATCTTCATAGCGTAGCTGTAGCTTATTGACCACGAGTGTAGATCGCAGTATGGAGAAAAAGTTGAAAAACCCTCCTGCTAAATGTAGCAGAAATGGATAAACTGCAGTTGGCCGGATTCACACATCTGCTAATTGCTGGGAAAGGCGATGGGGGGGAGGGGGAGATTGCAGTGTTCTTTTTTCCTGGTGTGTAGAATGCCGCTCTTGTAGCTGTCAGCGGGAGGCGAAGCTTGCACACAGCCACGCTGACAGCCCCTCCTGTACTCTGACAACCTAATCTTTATCACCTGTCAGTCCGACATTAGGCCCGGCCGCTTGCACCCTTCAGCTATCCTCTCTCCCTCCTCTCTCTGTCTGTCTCCCTCCTTCCCGCTCTATTGCTTTCACGTACTCTCTCTTGGATTTACAGTTGAAGTCGGAAGTTTACATACACCTTAGCCAAAGACATTTAAACTCAGCTTTTCACAATTCCTGACATTTAATCCAAGTAAAAATTCCCTGTCTTAGGTCAGTTATGATCACCACTCTATTTTGAGAATGTGAAATGTCAGAAAAATAGTACAGAATTATTTATTTCATCTATCATTTCTTTCATCACATTCCCAGTGGGTCAGAAGTTTACGTACACTCATTAGCATTTGGTAGCATTGCCTTTACATTTTTCTTTACTTGGGTAAAACGTTTCGGGTAGCCTTCGTGATGGCCACTCCAATACCTTGACTTTGTTGTCCTTAAGCCATTTTGCCACAACTTTGGAAGTATGCTTGGGGTCATTGTCCATTTGGAAGACCCATTTGAAACCAAGCTTTAAGTTCCTGACTGATGTCTTGAGATGTTGCTTTAATATATCCACATAATTTTCCTTCCTCATGACACCATCTATTTTGTGAAGTGCACCAGTCACTCCTGAAGCAAAGCACCCCCACAACATGCTGCAAACYCCGTGCTTCATGGTTCGGATGGTGTTCTTCAGCTTGCAAGCCTCCCCCTTCTTCCTCCAAACATAACGATGGTAATTATGGCCAAACAGTTCTATTTTTGTTTCATCAGCCCAGAGGACATTTCTCCAAAAAGTACAATCTTTGTCCCCATGTGCAGTTGCAAACCGTAGTCTGGCTTTTTATGGCGGTTTTGGAGCAGTGGCTTCTTCCTTGCAGAGCGGCCTTTCAGGTTATGTCGATATAGGACTCGTTTTACTGTGGATATAGATACTTTTCTACCTTTTTTCTCCAGCATCTTCACAAGGTCCTTTGATGTTGTTCTGGGATTGATTTGCAMTTTTCACACCAAAGTACATTCATCTCTAGGAGACAGAATGAGTCTCCTTCCTGAGCTGTATAATGGCTGCGTGGTCCCATGGTGTTTATACTTGCATACTATTGTTTGTACAGATGAACGTGGTACCTTCAGGCTCCTAAGGATGAACCAGACTTGTGGAAGTCTACATTTTTTCTTCTGAGGTCTTGGTTGATTTTTTGGGGGATTTTCCCATGATGTCAAGCAAAGAGGCACTGAGTTTGAAGGTAGGCCTTGAAATACATCCAAAGGTACACCTCCAATTGACTCAAATTATGTCAATTAGCCTATCAGAAGCTTCAAAAGCCATGACATCATTTTCTGGAATTTTCCAAGCTGTTTAAAGGCACAGTCAACTTAGTGTATGTAAACTTCTGACCCACTGGAATTGTGATACAGGGAATAATAAGTGAAACTATCTGTCTGTAAATATTTGTTGGAAAAATGACTTGTGTCATGCACGAAGAAGATGTCCTAACCAACTTGCCAAAACTATAGTTGTTAACAAGAAATTTGTGGAGTGGTTGAAAAACGAGTTTTAATGACTCCAACCTAAGTGTATGTAAACATCCGACTTCAACTATGTCTCTCTGTTCCCATGCTTAATGGTGTTTTTGTCTGTCTGTCTGTCTGTCTGTCTGTGTTTTATGTTCTCTTTTACTTGGTATTAACGGTTTGGTTTCCCCTCCTCGGCAGTCAATATTCACTGCAACTCTTTCTTCCCTTATTATTTCTTCCTTATTCTGACATTCATTTAGACCTCTAGATGTCTCTTTTCCCTCTCCATTCTCTCTCTCTCTCTCTCTCTCTCTCTCTTTCTTTCCTTGGTTTCTGTGCTTAGTGAAATAGGAAGCAGATTGAACACAGTTGTTTTCCCACCATGGATCATGTCCTGGCAATTCAGTTGCCTCAATTGACCCCATTTGGCTATCGCTGAGTACAAAAACCAAACAATCAAACACTATGCAGCCAAAATTACAAAAGGTGTAACTCTGACGCAAATGGATCTTGGTCACCACCAATCTGTTAGCAGTCTGAAATTGTTTAAGAATCCATTTATGCCCCAGGTAGACTGATCTTTCCGGTTGATCTACAAGGAGTGCTTGACAGATGTGCATCACTAAGGATGCGTCCCAAATGTCACCACATTCCCTACATAATGCACTACTTTTGACCTGTGCCCACAGGGTTCTGGTCAAAAGAAGTACACTATACAGGGAATAGGGTGCCATTTAAGACAGAGACAAAAATCTATATTTACTGCAGCAATATGGTCATGATGAAATGATGCTATTCTGGCTAATTCAAGGCTTTGGATCCAATAAATGCCAATAGATATCACAGAATGTAGAGGCCAGTTGGGAGGATTGATTAGATTGAATGCAGGCTAGTAATTGTATTCCATAGATGTAATGACAGCTTTCGGAATATTGCTGTGGGTGGATGGTGGGCTGCACAATGACTGAGTGATGACAGAGCCGTGCTCAGCTAGGGAGATCAACCCTATTGTTCTTTGTCAGGCAACAACAGTTTGTCAATTAAGGTAGATTATAAAATGTAATAATTGGTGTTAATTACAGTCATGGGGTTAGAGAAGAGCTAACGGATGACTGTTTTTAGAGGTTCAGTGGTGTTGTCAGATAAATTATGAAGATGATGTTTGATCGTCCATTGAAGGGTAATTCTGACAAATTCTGACAAATTCACCCAAGAGAACATAGTCACGTAGCAAGCAACTGCACGCTGTTTTTTACATGTCGATTTTGCTACATCGTGGTTATCCGGTTGGCTTGTTGAGTGTTTTATAAATGGTTCCAGTCACAGGTGTCATGAAGAAAAAGTGAACACTCGATTGCAGTATTCAGTTTGAGATGTGACACCTTAGCTGTCCTTCAGTTGACATGTGCCAATCAACATTTCACTCAACTCCACTGTTCAAAMGGTAGCAAAAATGTTTGGCAGACATGTCGATATGTCTCTCTCTCTCTCTCTTCAAGGGGAATATTCCTTTTGTAATGTCTCTAAAGACGGGAWTTGTGTTAAAGTATGGATTTCAAAGGCTTGGTAGATAATGACTCATGTKATTTTTTAAACAGCTGAATGAAGGTGGACTGTTTTTATTTGGCACTGTCTGTGATATTGTTCTGCTCTTCTTTTTACACGTATCTTTTATTTTGGTGAATACTCGTTATCAAATCTTTGTAATACAGTTGTATGTACTTCAGTGTTCCACTAATGAAAGTGCCCACCTTATCCCCATTTTAGAATGCACAATGCAATACGCACGCACACGCACACGGTTTCATATCCAGACAGCTGCAGATGTTCTCCATGACCCAGTTTGACATGTGACCGCCCTTGGCATTAACCCCTACCAATGAGGTGAAATGTTTTCTTCCTCACCTCAATACATACCATTAAAACTCCTCTGAAGGGACTTCATTGACCCCTCTTAATATAGATTCTTGGAGCCAAGAACCCAGTATGAAATTAAACATGCTGTCAGTTTGCTGGGTGAGTTTGATTTGAATTCTACAGTGGGGATCTACAAACTATGATGTTTTAAAAGGGCTGTGCTATGCACTTGGTCTGTTTCTCTTCTTACTTTGCACAATCAGATTTAACTGAACTAGTTACCAGTACATAGTGACTTGTTGTTGTTATAAAAGGTTCGGTTTCAGTAGGTTAGTTGCACTGTTTTGAAACCCCTAAGGAGACCCAAGCATAATGTCTATGAATCCACATCCCTTCTAAATTCTTGACTTACTTACTTACTTACTTAATAATCTTCATGCCTTGAGGCACATAAGTCATCCATAGTATATGTAACATGAATATAAAATGGCTGCGAATTAATGTTTGCCCCTTTACCACCCGTTTCGACAAGCAGGCAGTCTACTTGGGCATTGTGTAAGCAATAACTTATCGTAATATGAAATGATGATGCATCTGGATACATAATTAAATGAAGACATCATATCATAGTATTTATACCCTTACAGGCTGTAGCTATTGCAGCTTTAATGACTAATGACAAGCATAATTATTCAGAGATGAACACTGTTTAATTGAGAAACTGGCATTGGTGATATTCCCGCAGGTTAGCTCATCCCAAGGCAGTGGAATACATTACTTGTATCATACATCATATGGGTGCAATATTTTGTGCAAAAGCGTGCGTTTTTTCCCCAGTAACAACAAAATGGTCTGTTCATGAAAACGGCTGATTTTTCAAAGCTGTTGTCCCGGGGCAAATTACTGTTCACTCTTGAACAAATTGCTGATCTTAGAAGGTTCACACAAGGACTTTGAAGTTGAAAAGGGTTCTTTATCAACTTTTGGCAGCTGTATGAAGAAACAAAATTGTGTATATACRCTCAACACAAATTGGCCCTTTTTTTAAAAATGCCTTTTCTTTCACACAGCCGGTATCAGTGAGTCACAATATACATAAACAACAACCATGCAATGACTAAGACAATTATGAATATATAGTGAAAGAAAAAAAGTGACTTTTCTTCGTCAAACTGTTTCCTCGGTCCTTTTATTAGTCCTCAACAGTCTGCAATGTTGTGTCCTGTGGTTCCTTTATTTGGAGCCATCACAGATGCTTGCCGTCATCCAAGCACACTTGTGTCATATGACAACTTGAGTACCTTATCAAAACTCTTGTGTTAATCAACCTCCCGGAGCAATATCTCTGCACTACATTGACAGTCCTGTATTCTTCTGTCCCAGTTCCTCATTATACGCCTAAATAGATTAGATTCCATCATATGAGTCACAAATCCTGCTGCCAAAATAACCCTCAAAAACCTTGAAATAATGCAGTGTTTTCATTCTGGGGGAGAATGTCTGACTAATACCTCCTTCGTGTCGCAACATTATCGAACGGGTATTAGATGTGATGGTGATGAATACTTTGGGCTAGAGCCGGGCTTCCATTACAGCGCTGAGGCGTGGGAGTACACGGCCCGGGCCTTTAGCAGACTTCAATTCATGTCACTGAGCCACCTTCGTTTAATTGTTCCAACTGTAGCCAATAATCCATCTAATGGCCAGAAGTATTTCTTCCTCTCCTTCCTTTCACATCTGTTTTGGATTCATTATTACTGGCCGCGTTGCTCTTCATGCTGTATCCACGTGCTCCCTTTATCTTAAAATATTGACTTTGGGTTCTCTCTCAGAAGGACCGCGTTACAGGATGACTTTATTGCAGTCACACTGGGTTAATTATATCAGGAACCAAATGAATATGACAATGGAAGACGACCTGGAACGCAACCAATGTGATGTAATGCCTTCTGCAGAGATGATGGGGTATGAGGAAATTGTACACTGTACGAATATTCTGAAATCTGCATAAAAACAATATGTACATTTTCCTACCAGAGATATTACCATCAAATTGACTTGTTGCGGATAAAAGGATATGCGTGATGACGTAGTGCAGATAAAAAATAACTTTTGCGGTTAAATTCCCATGTACCGAGAAAAAAAAAAAAAAAAGACAAGTTCAATGGGTTTTCTTGGTTTYATCACAAAAAAACGTTGTGTTATATAGTGAATGTGCTGGTATTGGCACATGCACTCTAGCCAACAGCTCGCATACAGTGTGGTTATATTTTACATGATGATATTATTAAGAGAGAGACATGTTTTATTTGTCAAACAGCCGCCAAGCATCATGTCAACAGATTAAGACCCTCGGTATTAATTGGAAAGGAGCATCAAGCTTATCACCTTGCACTTTCACCACCCTGTGTTGTTCATCATAACTCATTTCATCTGTAGCGTAATAAACTGCATGCTTTCCAGAGTCGTCGTGGGAGGACCACCCAGGTCGTTGTGTGACTCCGGGTTATTATATCAATATTTGCRAATTAAAGTGATTCTACCGCCATTTCTCGCATAATACATGTTACTGACACAAAAAGATCCCACCTTGTCTAGCGTATTTTGTTTTGTCATTTGGAAAGTTAACCGTCGAATTTGGTCTGTTGTGATTTTTTTTTTCTTTCCCCACGTCCTTTACTTGCATAAAAAGGTTGAATGGAAACATGGTTAACGTCAAGCTGTTATGATCAAGGTGGCACATTTCAAGATAAAATCAAATGCATGCAAATTCATCTTTAAATGTTTTCATTTGTCATCTGCATTGACCTTTACAATTGAAGTGACGGGGGTTACRTTTACAATACGGACAGCTCGACAACAGCGGCGTGTGGGGCTGCATGGTAACATTATGTGAGGAGAGGTACAGAGGATGAAGGGTGAAGCAGAAAAGGCATTTCACAGAAGGACATGGATGTCAGAGGGTTGACTACTGTATTTACTCGTTTCAACTTCACTCGGGCTATGATTGCAATATTTATTCATAACTAATTCAATACACCAAGTTTGTGACGGCAATTCAACACTTTTCGGGATGCCATCTCACTCTAATATTCAAGCGGGCCAAAGGGCAGTGGTGTGATGTCAACCATGAAGCCAATCACAAATTGCCACCAGAGCCTGAATGAGAAGGAATTACAGTGGGAATAAATATCTTGGATGAAATCCTCTGCATTTCTTTGTGTATTTTTAATTAACATGGATCACAGATGCAACCCGGGCTCTTGGGATCAAATACCTATATCCCCAGCCTCTATAACTATGTCAATATGATCTGTCAAGGCAGATCACAGAGAGACGTCCAACTCAAAGACCGAAGAGAGCAATCGCTTAATCTTAAACCCATTAACAGTGTGATTTTAGAGCTAGGACGATAAACTGAACKTTATTGACACCGTCCATACCAAACACTTATAGCARACATTTTGCTGATATCATTCATTATGATAAGTCTTCTATAATAGAGAAATGTGAAGTTTGAAATTAAATAAAAACTAGTAGTAATAGTAGTTTAAAGGATGATAAAAAAAAAACTGATGCACATTAATGTTCTAAACTTATCGTTCTATTTATCGTTATAGCATCAATTCATAAACTTTTTCACGATATGCATTTTCGTCCATATCGCCAAGCTTTAGTGTGATTGATTGCCTGTAAACCTCATGTTTGATTGCTGCTTTTGGTGTTTTTTCCCCCCAACGCCTGCATCGCAACTTTGACGGATGACGAAGTGGGCTGTCAAATTAGCCGGGATGTCTGAAACGGTGCCAACACCAAGGCACATCAAAGACGCATCATCAAAGTGAGCCATCTGTCCTGTGCGGCACTGCTGCTTTTCCCCTTCCTTCTTCCACCCTGTTGATGATGTCGGCATAATAAGGAAATGCTGAGGGAAGTGATCCATGAAACTGTAGAATGGCTGAGCCGACAGGACCCACACGCAGGCTGGCAGGGAAGGGACTCAGGGTAGATCTATTTCGGGGGCCACTGCAGCAGGAGACCACGTGCTCTTTCCCCAAACCTCAATCGACTCCCATCCCAGTAAAACTTAAAAAGTGTATCCGAGGGAGGATGACAATTGCGGTCAATACGACATTATGAATAATACTTTTCATTTACATAAATGCTATGATGCCCAGGTATTAAGTAGCAGCAAAAATATACAATACCAGTGAAAGGTTTTTTATTTATTTGTACTATTTTCTACATTGTAGAATAGTAGTGAAGACATCAACACTATGAAAAAACACATATGGAATCATTTAGTAACCMAAAAAAGTGTTAAACAAATCAAAATATATTTAATATGTGAGATTCTTCAAAGTAGCCACSCTTTGCCTTAATGACAGCTTCGCACACTCTTGGCATTCTCTCAACCAGCTTCATGAGGTAGTCACATGAAATGTATTTCAATTAACAGRTGTGCCTTGTTAAAAGTTAATTTGTGGAATTTCTTTACATCTTAATGTGTTTGAGCCAATCAGTTGTGTTGTTACAAGGTAGGGGTGGTATACAAAACATAGCCCTATTTGGTAAAATAACAAGTCCATATTATGGCAAGAACAGCTCAAATAAGCAAAGACAAATGACAGTCAATCATTACTTTAAGTCATGAAGCTCAGTCAATCCGGAAAATTTCAAGAACTGAACGTTTCTTCAAGTGCAGTCGCAAAAAACGTCAGGCGCTGTGATGAAACTGGCTCTCATGAGGACCTCCACAGGAAAGGAAGAACCAGAGTTGCCTTTGCTGCAGAGGATAAGTTCATTAGAGTTACCAACCGCCCAAATAAATGATTAACAGAGTTCAAGTAACAGACACATCTCAACATCAACTGTTCAGAGGAGACTGCGTGAATCAGGCCTTCATGGTCGAATTGCTACAAAGAAACCCCTACCAATAATAAGACGAGACTTGCATGGGCCAAGAAACACAATCAATGGACATTAAACAGGTGGAAATCTGTACTTTGGTCTGATTAGTCCAAATGTGAGCCTTTTGGTTCCAACCGCTGGGTCTTTGTGAGTAGGTGAACGGATGATCTCCGCATGTGTGGTTCCAACCGTGAAGCATGGAGGAGGAGGTGTGATGGTGTGTTGCTGGGTGACACTGTCAGTGATGTATTTAGAATTCAAGGCACACTTAACCAGCATGGCTACCACAACATTCTGCAGCAATACGCCATCCCTTCTGCTTTGCGCTAAGTAGGACTATCATTTGTTTTTCAACAGGACAATGACCGAAAACCCACCTCCAGGTTGTGTAAGGGCTATTTTACCAAGGAGAGTGATGGAGTGCTGCATCAGATGACCTGGCCTCCACAATCACCTGACCTCAACCCAATTGAGATGGTTTGGGATGAGTTAGACCGCASAGTGAAGGAAAAGCAGCCAACAAGTGCTCAGCATATGTGGGAACTCCTTCAAGACTGTTGGAAAAGCATTCCTCATGAAGCTGATTGAAAGAATGCCAAGAGTGTGCAAAGCAGTCATCAAGGCAAAGGGTGGCTACTTTGAAGAATATAAAACACTTTTTTGATTACTACATTATTCTTATTTCATAGTTTTGGTGTCTTCACTAGTATTCTACAATGTAGAAAATCGTTTTTAAAAAACWAAAAAAACATTGAATGAGTAGGTGTGTCCAAACTTTTGACTAGTACTGTATATCTCCAACTACATCTCCCATTTATATTATCTTCACCTGCGTCATTCATTCACTGTCTTTCTCTTCCTGGCAACAACCAACCAGGTCATGGTGACCCACTGTCACCGTTAATTATCCAGCACTTTCTAAACTCAGTATAGTGCATCACAGTAGGCCGCTGTTTGACAGCAAKYTCTCTGACAAGCACCGTCATTCAGGTCTAATAAGTGTCCTTCCTCACAAAGMCAATCTCTCAACGAAAGAAAACCAAAGTGGCCTTACTATCTATCATTCCTCATTCTGCCATCTCCCAATTCTGCCCATTTGTGTCCTACTCTATCTTTATAGCAGCCCTTTGTSTGTAGGAGGTTGTCACTTTTCCTTCACTATCCCAAAATACCCGGGCTTAACTTCCGATGGWAAATTTACGGAAACATTCTGGAAATTTACCGGAAAGTTTCCGAYCTTCTGTTACTTGATCAGACACATGAAGCATTTATTTGAGCTTGTCCTCTGAACTTATCCTCTGCAGCAGAGATAACTCTGGGTCTTCCTTTCTGTGGCGGTCCTCATGAGAGCCAGTTTCATCATAGCGCTTGATGGTTTTTGCGACTGCACTTGAWGAAACTTTAAAAGTTCTTGAAATGTTACAGATTGACTGACCTTCTTGTCTTAATGATGGACTGTCATTTCTCTTTGCTTATTTGAGCCGCTCTTGCCATAATATGGACTTGGTCTTTTACCAAATAAGGCTATGTTCTGTATTCCACCCCTACCTTGTTACAACACAACTGATTGGCTCAAACACATTAAGAAGGAAAGAAATTCCACAAATTCCACAAATTAACTTTTAAGAAACCACACCTGTTAATCGAAATGCATTCCAGTTGACTACCTCATGAAGCTGGTGGAGAGAATGCCAAGTGTGCAAAGCTGTCATCAAGGCAAAGGGTTGCTACTTTGAAGAATCTCAAATATATTTTGATTTGTTTAACTCTTTTTTGTTTACTACATGATTCCATTTGTGTTATTTCATARTTTTGATTTCTTCATTATTATTCTACAATGTAGAAAATAGTAACAATAAAGAAAAACCCTTGAATGAGATTGTATGCCCAAACATTTGACTGGTACTGTATATGTGTGTGTGTGTGCTTTCTACCTATGGGCCTCCTTTAAACTACACTCACTCCCATAAATTCAATATTCTTTCAATTATGCACACACAAATTACAGTGATAGGTGATACAAATGTAGTGAATTGGATTTGAAACTACCCGCATACTGGGACCAGATACACAGTCTTATCTCACATACAAAACCTCTGCTAGCATATCACCTACAGTATTATATTTTGAGAAAGCTACATTTCCATTAAAATGTYGTGATTTAGCAGACACTTTSCAGTCAGTGAATATAACTAATGTAGGTAAGACAACCACATATCACAKTCATTGAACGTCAAACTTTCCTCAATAAATTACGCTCACTCCCACTGCCGCCTATGCCATTCATTCTGATGACAGCTGTCCTACCAGATAACATAAACTTATGGCACTACAATATCTACAAATATATATTTTTCCAAGTTTACAGACACATTTACTAACAAGGCAGAAGTATTTAAAGAAACATGGACACCACCAAAGATTTCTACTGAACAAGAATATAAATGCAACTATTTCAAATAATTTACTGAGTTACAAATCATATAAAGAAATCAGTAAATTGATATAAACACATTAGGCCTTCATCTATGGATTTCACATGACTGGGCAAAAACCCAATCAGAATGAGTTTTTCCCCACAATAGGGCTTTATTACAGACAGAAATCCCCCCCCCTCCCCCCTCGACGATCCCGTAGGTGAAGAGACTGAGCGTGGGGGTCCTGGGCTGGTGTGGTTACACTTGCTCTACGGTTGGACGTACTGCCAAATTCTCTAAAATGACATTAGAGAAGGCTTATGGTAGAGAAATTAACATTAAATTATCTGGCAACAGCTCTCTTGGACATTGCACATGTGCAATGTTCATGCTGTTTAATTAGCTTCTTGATATGACACACCTGTCAGGTGGATGGATCCTCTTGACAAAGGWGAAAATGCTCTTAGTGACAAATTTGTGCACAAAATGTAACATTTCTGGGATCTTTTATTTTATCTCATGAAACATGGGACCAGCACTTTACATGTTGTGTTTATATTTTTGTTCAGTGTACATATAGAATCCTAAGTAAATGGTATGATCTTTACGGACACCACTTCTAGTCGCGCTACAATATTCAAGACAGAGTACATAACACTGCGAAGAAACAGGTAGTCAGATAACATAGTAGTAGCAGGGTTGTGGGATATTAATCTTCATGTCATGGAGCCACACAGGGGTAAAATCGAAAGCCATTTTTTACTTTAAGTCCTATTAGACCTGAGCTAGTTTATTGTTTGGGGCAGGTACGTCGATATCGTAGTTTGGATTGTTCATTCTCAACTCTACCCTCTCTATTCTGCACGGCGTCCCGTAAAATGAAACACACACACACACACACACACACACACACACACACACACACACACACACACACACACACACACACGAACAGAAACACACGCACACAAACATGACCCTCACTCCCCCAAACACCTCACCTCCGCCCCTCCCCCTACATCCCCTCCCTCCTTCACCTCCCTCCACTTCCACAGCAGGTCCGTCCCTAGATTGATCTGCCAGATACCCCAGGAGCTGCCGACTGCATCTATTCACTGATTAAGTGCTGGGACAATCCCTTCTTTAGATAGGGGAGCAGCACAGCAAGAATAACCCCTCTAATGGCTACTTTTGTCTCAGTTAAGGCATGTATTGTGTGTGTGTGTGTGTGTGTACATGGCTTCAGTGTGTGTGTGTGTGTGTGTGTGTTGTGTGTGTGTGTGGTGTGTGTGTGTGTGTGTGTGTGTGTGTGTGTGTGTTGTACGCACTTCAGTGTGTGTTCCCCTACATATTGCTCTTCAGTCTCTCCATTACCCCTGTGTTGGTTCAATAACTTCCTACCTCCCCTCCTCTGTGATCTTTTGTTTCGCCGCTTGTCTGTTCGTTTTTCCATTAACTACAAAATTACAGTCTAGTTCCCTTAGGTCGAAAATGAACCCATGCACACGCATTAGGCTTCTTTTGGACAGATTTTGGCAGGAGTGAAACCTCTCGCTTTGCCTCGTCCTCTCTGCTTATGGTGAACGACATGAAAGAGAGGCTTGTAGAGTCAGGACACTTTAGAGTTTTCAGTTCATCGTTCGCCGATAGGGGGTCACGCATGCGTTGAGCATTGCTGACTCACTGAACGAAATCAGTCAAAATAAACACATCTTTCTACTAAACGACCCATCACTATCGGTCAATGCTTGCTGAAGACTGAGCTTGGACTGTGCTTTTATACTTGTCCTGGTCCCACCTGCCCTGAGGAGATGCCGGTGGGCAGGGTCACAAGTGGTGATGGGCAGTCAAATGTCCCAAGCGAAGGTCACTGAGTGTGGTATGTAACTGGAGAGCTCCAGAGGTGCAAACAGACTAGCCTGTAAACAATGGGGTCCCATCCACCACATCTGGCAGGGTGAGGGAGTCAGGCAGAGTTGGGGGCAGGTAGGCTACTTTTTTCAAGAGTTAGAGACGGCTTTCAGTTAGTGTTCAGGAGAGGGACTGTACGGGTTTCACACACACACACACACACACACACACACACACACACACACACACACACAGAAGTACAGCAGGATCGAAGTGCCTACAAAAGCTGTTCTTCTTACCCTTTGTAAAACTGCAAATGGCTGCAAAGGGCCAAGCTGCACAGATCAATGCTTCTCCAGTCCTTCAGATAAAGCACTCAGTGTATCCCACATGGCAACCAATTCCCTATACAGAGCACACTTTTGACCAGGACTCTGCCTCTGGTCCTATGGGCCATGGTCAAAAGTAGTGCACTACATAGAGAATAGGGTACAATTTGGGATTTGGCCAGACACAGACAGCTGCCTCAGAATTTTTCAGTGTCTCTCCACTCCAGTATCATCTGTCCATTCAAGCACCTCGGACCTYGGCGGTGTGGCGAGTGTCACCTCACACCTCAGCGGTGTGGCGAGCCAGGCAAAACACTCTCAGAGGTACAAATTAGGAAAAAGGGCTGGAATGCAGAAGAGTGGCAGTCTAAGCGAGATATATAAGTGAATAGTGAAATGAGACGTGGACAGATCGGGAGGAGAATGAGTTTCTATTTTTTATGTTACTTACAATGCATGATGTTAGGGATGCTATGAACAGGCTCTGTAATCTGCATTGATAATAACCTACTGGTTTTCCTTCAAAAACATTAAAAAAAAAAAAGTATTTGAAGGATATCAAATAGCCCATGTATAGCCCAGGTATTTGACCCACATCTGCTGTACAAAGTAGTGTGTCCCTATCCCCATTCTAGCATAAGGAGGCCTTGAGCCCTGAACATTATGCTCAGTTCTGTTTACTTGACCCCTAACCCCAATCAATATTGTCAAAAAACCTTTTACCACTGAGGTCTGGAGTGCCCAATATCGACCCCTGTGCACTTTGAAGTCCACTTAATCGACAAGGGCTGATGGATCCATCCCTCTCCGGGTGGGTATCTGCTAATCGAACATCTTGTGTGTGTGTGTGTGTGTGTGTGTGTGTGTGTGTGTGTGTGTGTGTGTGTGTATGTGTATATACACATACTAATTCACAGTGCAGTTAATTTATCGATGGAGAACAAAGTTAGTGCAAAGTTACACACAGTTACAGGCATGCCACAGAAATACCTAAATAGTGGCGGTCACTGGATCCCTGTGCAGAATAAGGGAGATATGATATGAAGCCTTGTTAGTGGGTGGCAGATAGACCACTATTGTATACAGCAAGAAAGAGAGGTGTCCCAGTGAGACCCAGATAAAATGATAACAGAGGGGGGAGGGAAAGAGAGGGGGGAGGTAAAGAGAGGGGGATGAGAGAAAGAGAGATAATAGTCTGTGGGAAATACACAAAGCGGGTGGAGGGGATTTGAGAGTGAGATCTGATCAAAAAGAAGGAGAGCGCGAAACAATAATCACAGTGGGAGATAGACACAAAGGAGTTGAAGAGGATATGAAAGAGAGAGAAATCAATGTGGAAGAGAAACAATGTGAATGGGGTGGGCATACAGAGCACCGACAGAAAGACTCAGGGGTGGATAAGAAAACCCTCTCAGAGACGACTACATGACAACAACATGATTAGTGCGGGTGGAAGAACAGCAATTTGCTCTGAAGGAATTCATGTGCTGTGTTGGTGATCATGTATAACTGCTATGTGTGTGTGCATGCATGCATGTAAGTGTGTGAGAGAGAGAACATGTGATACCTAACTTTGATAACTATTTGACAGTCACAACACATATCATGACCATTGATTACCACTCCGGTATATTAGTCTGATGAGAATGAAGCACACACACACACACACACACACACACACCATTATGGCCTTTGATATCAAATGACTGTGTCCTCTTAGTTGAGAAGTGATGCAGATCCATGCTCTAATTACAAGAACAGCACATTTTCCCTGTTACAGCTTGTGATCATGGCTAGACCGAGAAAAAAGCATTGTCTATGTAGAGATGCGCTGATATGCGCACGCACACTATTGCATGCATGAAAACAATCGCATGTGCGCACACACACACACTTCAAAACYCACCAAACCCCTTACCCTGTTCCCATCTACTGCACAGTTGCTTTGACACCACTCTGACATAATATTAACCATTATCACAAATGCTGACGGAAAAATGACAATTTACAATAAACAACAAAGTGCAAATCCGACAATCACTCTCGGCGGCTCCAGTGGGGTTCCCCAAAACCTCATGCATACAGTAGACCACATTACTGGGTAATCCGTACTGAGCCCTGCCACCTAGCTATCAGAAAGTGTGGGACAAGGAGGAGGGGGAGAGGAGAGAAAAAAGAGAGGAAGGAGAAAGAGGACAATGCGGCTTGTAATCCTGTAAAAGGATTAAGAGATGGTGCATTTTCAGACAAGGATTGCGTCGCAAATGGCACCCTTTTCCCTATAAGTGCACTCTTTCTGACTAGGGGCGATAAGGATCTGGTCAAAAGTAGTGCACTATGTAAGAAATAAGTTGCCATTTGGGACGCAGTCCCAAATAGAAACTGCAGTGGCCTCCTGCTTGTAATGTTACTCAACACTACAATAACGTTGAAACAGTGTTAAAACAATGTTAGACATGTGACTGATGACCCTTCGATACATTTCTGTTTATCTTATAACTATCACACAGTATTGCCTATGTGATATGCAATGTTCTGTATGTGGGTCTATATATGAACTAAGGTACCAGTGAGGGTTTCCTACACTGGACAACTTGNTCCAATTTAAGGACTCAAAACAGATTTCAATCCAAATATGTCTCATCAAGTCGCACAGAAAGCTAGACTGACAGTTCAAAACGCAAGAAAAAACACTGGTGTTCCTGTCTCTTATACACATCTAGATGTGTATAAGAGACAGGTATTGCCTATGTGATATGCAATGTTCTGTATGTGGGTCTATATATGAACTAAGGTACCAGTGAGGGTTTCCTACACTGGACAACTTGTTACAGCTGTTTCATGTCATTACATTAAGATGGGGGGGGGGGGGAGATCATGGTTATATTCAATAAAAAAAAAAATCCTTTATCATGGTTGGTGTCTTGACGGTTTTGTCCAAAATCGTGTGAAATAAAACACAACTTTTCGGTCCTTTTGGCAGTGTAAGTTGTCATTCTATCATATATTAAGTTAAAATTAGACATTGAACGAATCCTGAATCTAGCTGTCAGTTTTTTGTATAGAGATCTTTTTTGTGTCTTCTTATGTTACCGGGTGAAAATAGTTTTCATGAGAAAAACCGAAAGAGTCACCTTACCTTGATACTTAAAACCTAAATCAATACTGTCATTAAAGGGATACTTCGGGATTTTGGCAACGAGGCCATTAATCTACTTCCCCAGAGTCAGATGAACTCGTGGATACCATTTTTATGTTACGCTAGCAGATACCCCTAGACTTCCAGTTATTGTGCTAACGCTAGTTAGCATTGGCTAACGAAACTACCTCTAACTTCCTTCATACTGGACAAAGAGACATAMAAATGTGATCCACAAGTTCATCCATCTCTGGGTAAGTAAATAGTTTCCCTTCAATGTGGCTCTTCAATAATTGTGCATAACACTTGTTKGAACGCGTATTTGGTGTCGAGCTGATTAGTTATGCCATTATATTTTCACACATCATCATCTGATCTCGGAAGGAATTTTCTGAATGACAGTCAAGTGACGAACAGCTGTTGCGATGCATTAACAACCCAAGTGCTAGGGAAAAAAGGTAATAATATAATAATAATATTTTGGTGTATTATTATTCGCTACGCCGGTGAAGACACTTGTGCCTGGATTCACATCGGATCTAATATTCCTAGAGAATGGATGTTGATCATCTGTTGCTGTCTGTTTGATGTACAGCTCTGGTCTTGTTAGATTTAACAGAGAAAGCATCAAGGTAATGTGTTAATGTTTTCACATGTTTTTATGCCTCGGATTGGACGCCAAGTCTACTGTGCGCAATTTTGAAGGATCGACTACTGCACAACACCCAATGCCATTCCTATAAATTAATCTGGATATAATGGAACACATGATATAGCCTAGTGGGCTTATTGACAATATGATCTGGTAATGAAATAACAGAAAAAATAAATGTTGTTTTCAATGTTGCACCTGCAATTTTAAACAATACAAGGGGCTTGATCTTGAATTCGGATCTCAGAAATTCAAATACTCTAATATGCTTACCTTGAAATCAGACATTTCCTCAATTTGGTGCTTGTAATTATTGTTGTAATTAGTGATTTCATTCGTTTTTTTTGTGAGATGTGGCCACATGTGTTTGTTTCACACTGCTTCAATTGAAGGGTGTTGCCCTACTCTGTTGTGGTAAAAACCACGTGTGGTTATTATGAGGACGAAAACATCCAACGCTGGCTTCAACTTGGCTTCCCACACAATCACTCCATTAGATAAGTAACCTACCTGGTCGTTGGTCACTTTCTCATGATACAAACAGTCCCTTAAAGTGCTTCAATTTGACTTGACAATGTCTGTATGAACCCTGCTTAAAGGATGTATAGTCCTAGCCCTATGTTGTTGTATAGGTGGAGTTATGGATCAATTTGCATATATTGTATTTCCTCTAAGTACACATGTGGAGATGCATGAAAGTCATATTGTTTTTTGTTTCAAAACATTTTAGACACACATTGGGTCCATTATTTATAGAAAGACACGTATGCACGTAAAGTATGTGCACACACACACACACACACACACACACACACACACACACACACACACACACACACACAGGTAGAAAGCCTGCTATTACCTTTGAAAATATTATATTTGCTACAGTGTGTCACTTAGTTTCATACGTACAGCCTCCCTACGAAAGGCCTCAACACATTGAATAAGAGTGTTCTCGTAAAAGAGCAACAACCCTCTTTAGGAATGGATCAATCTGTGGTTCAGCTCTCTGTCCTATAAGGAAAGCAAGCTTAGCGTCTCCTGCCGGGAGACCGCGCACACACACACACACACACACACACACACACACACACACACACACACACACACACACACACACACCAGACACACACAGGATTGATAGCCAATTGAAACCGACAGCGGGGAGGTCTAAATCTTCTCAAAGATTGCTGTAGAAGGATCAAAGACAGCCACATGCATGCCCACACACACACACACCTTGGGGCACTTTGATTGACAGCTTTGTGTTGCTACCCCAGGGCCTCTACTTTAATGCTTTGCCTTTTTTGATCCGCCATAGGCCAAATTGATTGCATGTTGTCCAGAATGCCACAAACTAAAGGCCTATACAATCTCTACTTAATCTTGGGTCTTGCTCTCTATTGAAGCATAAAGTCAATGGAAAGCCTGTAAGACTCTCCCCTGCCCAATCAAAGACTTGACAGGCTATTCAGGCCTGTAGGGTGATGTACACAAAAGGATCCCAAATTACCTAAGTGGTGAGTATTTGGGCACATTTCAGGTCATCTTGACGATTGTTGTATCATGTTAATGTGTGTTGTGAGATCTGGTGCAGCAAAGACCTGGAGCAGGACTGTTAAATGTTATAGTCACCAACTTTCCAGTCAGCACAGGATTCAGACATCCAATTTAAGGACTCAAAACAGATTTCAATCCAAATATGTCTCATCAAGTCGCACAGAAAGCTAGACTGACAGTTCAAAACGCAAGAAAAAACAATCGTATTCATAGCATGAAGCAAAATACCAGTCAGTCGGACTGGTATCAGCGGTCTGTACAGCCACATTAAAAACTGCATTTCAGTTCTGTTTTTAATGTAGAAACAATTTCTTACCTGGGTAGTCAGTGAGCAGGAGGGAAGGATTGCCATTGGACAGGAGAAAGGATTCCAAGGAAGACAGGATGACAGAGAAAGAAAGAGGAAAAAACGCTARGTTCATTTCACACAATTATTTCTCACCTTGCTCACACCTCATATGAATGCTTAAAAACTTAGGTAACATCYTAACATCCTTAACGATGTGATATTTTTGCACCATTCATACCAGGAGTGTAAATTGGGTATGGCAGAGTATGGAAGTCGCTATACCCTAGTTCAACACCAAGAATTTAAGATAGGCTACTAAAATCATTCCAAAACCCGAATAAAGGCTGGCTTTAGGACCATGCGGATAGCTCAGTGGACAGTCAGGCAGTTTTGGGGTAGTAGAGAGCATGTTTTAGGACCGCCTGGCGGGTGAACTTTACTCTGTAGGTGCCTAGGATGCTAGGTACATTTTACAGAGGGACAAAACTCTTATTTCTCTCAAATTTTGTGCACAAATTTGTTTACATCCTTGTTAGTAAGCATTCCTCCTTTGCCAAGATAAAAATCCATCCACCTAACAGGTGTGGCATATCAAGAAGCTGATTAAACAGCATGATCATTACACAGGTGCACCTTGTGCTGGGGACAATAAAAGACCACTCTAACATGTACAGTTGTGTCACCCATAACAATGCCACAGATGTCTCAAGCTTTGAGGGAGCGTGCAATTGGCATGCTGACTGCAAGAATGTCCACTAATGTCAGAGTCTAGGGGATGTGGGTAAGGCGGAGTCAGGCGCAGGACACAGAGATGAGTAATAATAGTAACTTGCATCTGAGCTCCTAGAGTGTGCGGCTCTCCTTTATTTATTTTTAAGTTTTCTGCTCCGCTAGCCAGCACCTCGCCTAAATAGGTGTGCGTTTCTTTTTCTTCTAGAATCTTCTGAGACCAACCACCCGGACAGCTGATGAAACTGAGGAGTATTTCTGTCGGTAATTAAGCCCTTTTGTGGGGAAAAACTAATTCTGATTGGCTGGGCCTGACTCCCCAGTGGGTGGGCCTGACTCCCACACATGGCTGCGCTCCTGCCCAGTCATGTGAAATCCATAGATTAGGGCCTAATGAATTTATTTAAATTGACAGATTTCCTAATATGTGACCCAATTCAGGGAACTAGGCGTATGTCGCAGGTCACGACTTCACAGGAAAGCCATTTGAACATATATTTTAATATTTTTGATCAAAATGCCTTTTTTGGCAGAAATGCCTTCTCGAACATGTGAACATGAATAACCTTTGTTCCTTAATAACGAACTTGTATGCCATCTGTAAATACGAATACAATTGTTAAAWTACGAGCCATGTTGGTTAAGCCACAGAAAAAGTCAGCAACCTTCCCACTAGCCATGATTGGCTGAGATAATGAGTGGGCTGGACATGCCGAGAGAGGAGTTCGGAATGGTCTGCCATATAAACTCTTCTGTCTATTTGAGCTGGTCAGTCTGTTGGTAATCCTTTAATGTACTGTGTAGTGGAGCTGCATAAGTGTTGCTCTCCACTTTCTGGAGGATCAAGTTTTGAAATCAGTGGAATTAGAGTATGATAGCTAAAGACATGGAGAAATCACTTGTCTCCGGATTACATCTTAAAACTAAGGGCAGCTGTGGCATGGCATTCGTGGCAGGGAGACGCGTCCATCATGCATGATGATGTGTACAGGTAAAACATTCTAGCGTCAGCTAGCTACATGCTACATTTTCAGATATTACACGTTTCTAATTGACAGAAAGTGGTTTCATTTCAACCTAAAGTGTACTGTTAGCTAGCTAGCTAACGTTAGCTGGCTGGCTCCCTAGCTGACATTATTATTCATATCCCAGAGCCGTTTGCTTTTCTAGCTAGAGCTTAATGTTAGCTAGCTAACATTGAACCAGGTTGGTTAGCTCCCAGCATATTCATGCAAGGTAGTAACGACATGATTTGGCACTGTGTTCATTGTTGTTTAACTAGCTAACGTTAGTTGCTGGCTCGTTAGCTAACATTACGTGAYGTGTGTGATCTTACACGTTGTTTACCTAGCTAGATTCATTGTTTACCTAGCTAGCTAGCTACATGTCTTAAGCTAAAGTGTACAACACCCRTTGAACATGGCCGGTGTCAGTAGACGTCTGCAAAAAAGCGTAATAAAATTGTTGCCAACAGAACTGGTTAGGCTGTTTTCATGTTATCCATAGGTAAACAAATCATCGGCCAGAGCGTGAAATGTGCGCTCTGAACGCTCCGMGAGSGAAATGAGATKGGYGAGGATAAAGCTTAAGAGGGTGTAGACAAAGAATGAGAYATTCAAAGGCCATATTATCAAAAGTGASTTTACAAGTTTATCAACTTTCAAAGCAGAATTACTTTCCCATTGTTCCTCAAAAATGCAGTGTATGATATACCATTTTGTAGCTATGAGTCTCTACCTTTATCTAATGTAAMAAAMACAATATCAAATTTGACAGGTGGTGAGTCACATATGAACTGTAGCTCAGTAAAATTGTTGCATGTTGCGTTTATATTTTTGTTCAGTAAAGTAGCCATGCTACGTATCCACAACCGAGCCATACTGCCACATGGAGGGGATGGATGACAGAGCCGAACGATGAGTGCTACAATGCACAACGCCCGCTATTGACCAGATAATTAAGGGTTGGTCAATTTCCTGAACTGAGTGAGTGACTGCGTGTATCTGAGAGAATGCTCCCCCGACCCCATGCTCTGTTCTTTCCCCCGGTACCAATGGCGAGGCAGCATTTGCCAACGATGGACCGACGAGATGGGAAACCTAAAGATGGGCAACCTGCTGGCCATCTTGCTCACCTCACCAATAGATGGGGCTCTCTTTTGTGTTGTTTGTCTCGTGTGTTTGTTTTGACCTTTGTAAACACAAAGTCTTACCAGTAAAAATTGTTTGCCTTTTTAAAACTGTCTGTGGTGGCCTGGGATCCATAAAACATGTTTTTGACATAAGCTTCCACTTCAAAGTTAAATGTAAAGGTGCTAGCTAATCTGACCTTTGAGTATTGCCTTAGCCATCGATAATCCTAAAGCTTTMATCCAGGCTCTCTACCGTATTACATACATTTCATCCACAGATTATGATGGTGAGGTGGCAGAGGTGACACTCACTGCTGCATCCTCAAAACCTTGACAACCATGATCAGCCATATTATACACTTGAGTGTACAAAACATGATAGACTGAACAGGTGAATCCAGGTGAAAGCTATGATCCCTTATTGATGTCACCGGTTAAATCCAYTTACAATCAGTGTWGATGAAGGGGAGGAATACTTTTTTAAGCCTTGAGACAATTGAGACACGTATTGTGAAWGTATGCCATTCAGAGGGTGAATGGGCAAGACAAAAGATTGAACTGCCTTTGAACTGGGTTTGGTAGTAGGTGTCAGGCACACCGGTTTGAGTGTGTCAAGAACTGCGACGCTGCTGGGTTTTAAACGCTCAACAGTTTACCGTGTGTATCAAGAATGGTCCACCACCCAAAGGGCATCCAGSCAACGGTAGAACAATGGTCGAAAATGGGTCATTGATGAAAGAGGATAAAGGAGGCTGACACAAATTGTGCAGAGCAACAGTTAGTAAACTGACAGTCCAATACAACATTGATGCCCAAAGACCGTACCTTGACATGAATGGGATATGGCAGCCGGCAACCTTACAGAGTTAATTTCTTTCAGCAAAAAACAAGAAACTGAGGTTGCAGTCGACTACGGAATGAAAACACCAGACACTGGAGAATTAGAAAAACATTGTCTGGTCTGATGAATCCCAGTTCCTGCTGTTTCACRCTGATGAGAGGACTAGGGAATGGCGAAAACCACGAGTGTAGGTATGCATCCATCCATGTTGCGTGTAGGGTGTGTTTTCATGGCACACATTGGGCTCTTTTATAAAAGTGGAGCAACGTTTGAATGCCACATGATATATCTGAACATCATTGCCAATCAGGTGCATCCCTTCATTGCAGGATAATGCCCCACACCACAAGGCTAGGATTGTCCAGGAATGGTTCCASGAACAATAAGAGAAATAAGCTTACTGCAGTGGCCTGCCCAGTCACCAGATCTGCCTGCTGTGGMATTTGTCTGGTTTAATTTCACAGTGTGGCGTMATCGCAGACTGAAGACAGTRGTGCAGAATGCCTGAAGATAAAAACGTAATACTCAATATCTGTAAATTTGACTAAATATTAGCACTTAACTCCACATACTTGTGGGCAATAACCWTCAATCTGGATTACATCACAAAAATTATAAGGCTAGAGAAATGTATTGACCAATACCACCAACACAATCAACACCCAAATATGTCGGAGAGTAAGTATGGAGAACCAATCCCCAAAAGAAAATGAGACTTCGATGGACCCATGCTTTTCACCCCTGGGAATGGTAAGTGTAGAAACCCGAATCGCTAAAGTTGATAAATACCTGAAKATATAAAGAAGTTRWAGGCGAGCTTCGAGATGAGTGAYGAAAAAGCTGTGACAATGGAGAGAGACAAAAACAAGCTAATGGGTACAGTCAATACTATTGAAATGGACATTGAAGAGCTTAAAAAGGACAACGTGTTTCCGAGAGAAGCCTTTACTTGAAATACAGAATYGATCTATGAGAGAAAATCTGCTACTTACTGGTAATCAAAGAAAATGAGGGTGAAGATCCTGAAAGTGTGGTGAAATAATTATTTCTTAAAGCTCTACATATCCCAGGCGATACTGTCAACTAAATGAAACTCTAACCTGTACACCTTTTCGGACATAGATGACAKAAATATCAGTGCCCGATCATTGCCCCAATTTTTTTTTWAAGATAAGATAAGGGTTAAAAGCCTGGGCAAAAGACTCGCTGGCACGAAAATAAGCATGAATGATCATTTCCCGAAGGAAATTGCAGAACGGCACAAAGTTCTCTAACCACTCTTCAAGGTGAATAGATTAAAAGGTAAATGTGTARCTCTCGTAGTCRATWAACTAGATATTGATAACCAACTGTTTCCGAGACATCAAGACTACTCCATGGCTATTCTAAATATTACAAAAGTTTCCATAGAGGAGTCAAAAAATGGAATACCCAATACTATCCATGTTAGGGATTGTAAAATAAAAATGAGGAAAACAATAAAATATAACTACTGATAAAGAAATAAACTACAAATACAGTATGCAATTCAAGATAGGGAATGTTAGAAAGTCGAATAATATATATATATATTTTTTAAAGTACAGGCCTCGGTGTAATGCTCATTCCTTCGACGATAAACGCAAATCCGTGCCTGGTGAGACAAAACTGCGACTCGTCAGTGAAGAGCAGTTTTTGCCAGTCCTGTCTGGTCCAGCGACGGTGAGTTTGTGCCCATAGGCGATGTTGTTGCCGGTGATGTCTGGTGAGGACCTGCCTTACAACAGGCCTACAAGTCCTCAGTCCAGCCTCTCTCAACCTATTRCRGACAGTYTGAGCACTGATGGAGTGATTGTGCGTTCCTGGTGTAACTCGGGCAGTTGTTGTTGCCATCCTGTACCTGTCCCACATGTGTGATGTTCGGATGTACCGATCCTGTGCAGGTGTTGTTACACGTGGTCTGCCACGGCGAGGATGATCAGCTGTCCGTCCTGTCTCCCTGTAGCGCGGTCTTATTTTCTGCACTATGCAATGATATGGGGCTGCGACRCTTTTATGTAACGCTTTTACAACATACATAAGTGCGCTGGTTATGAAGGGGCAAAGTATTGACAATTTTTTTTTAAATTGAGAGACGAGCTTAAAGTTTTTTTTACTGACCATMATTTTCACTTGTCTGACTGCTTGCATGATGACGAGTTTCTCACACGACTGGCCTATCTGGGTGATGTTTTTTCTCGCCTGAACGATCTGAATCTAGGATTACAGGGTCTCTCCGCAACTATATTCAAAATTGAGGCTATGATAAAGAAGTTGGAGCTCTTTTCTGTCTGCATTAACAAGGACAACATAGAGGTCTTTCCATCATTGTATGATTTTTTGCATGCAAATGAACTCAAGCTTACGGACAATGTCAAATGTGATATAGTGAAGCACCTGAGTAAGCTGGGTGCGCAAATATGCAGKTTTTTYCCCGAAACGGACGACACAAACAACTGGATTCGTCATCCGTTTCATGCCCTGCCTCTTGTCCACTTATCGATATCTGAACAAGAGAGCCTCGTCAAAATTGCAACAAGTGGTTCTGTGAAAATTGAATTTAAATCACTGCCAGATTTCTGGATTGGGCTGCGCTCAGAGTATCCTGCCTTGGCAAATTGCGCTGTTAAGACACTGATGACCTTTGCAACCACGTACCTATGTGAGAGTGGATTCTCGGCCCTCACTAGCATGAAAACTAAATACAGGCACAGACTGTGTGTGGAAAATTATTTAAGACTGAGACTCTCTCCAATACAGCATTGCAGAGTTATGTGCATCCTTTCAAGCACACCCTTCTCATTAACCTGAGGTGAGTTATTCACCATTTTTGATWAACAAATAAGGTTTAAAATGTAAGATGGCTTGGTAAAGAGCAAAATCATTTATTATTATTTGTGCCCTGGTCCTATAAGAGCTCTTTGTCATTTCCCATGAGCCGGGTTGTGACAAACTCACACTCRTTCTTATGTTTAATAAATGTATYGTATAGTGTGTGTGTGGCAGGCTTACAATGATGTTAAAAAACAACATTTGAGAGTGTGCTGACCCTGGTGCTAGAGGGGKCACGCAGCTRGAGGTYGAATGTTTGAAGGGATATGGGACTATAAACATTTTGGGATRTTGCTGCTAATTTGTTATCTTCTCCCTTTTCAAGAACACATTTCAACAAGAAGTGAAGTTTCAAATTATTATCTGGTGATTGGAAMGTTTTTTTTATTGCAGTGGGCTTGCTGTTGTTAGCCATCTCTTTGAAAAATAACGTATGAGTGTGAAACATTGTTGCATTTAAAGTGGAATTGACAGCTTATTAAAAGGTGTTCATATATAGTGACTTAGTAAAGTATTCAGACCCCTTCCTTTTTCCAAATGTTACGTTACAGCCTTATTCTAAAATGGATTAAATAAATACAATTCCTCACCAATCTACACAGAATACCCCATAATGGCAAAAATAAAACAGCTTTTTAGATTTCTTTTGCAAATGTATAAATAAAAAAAACAGATACCTTCTTTACATAAGTATTCAGACTCTTTGCTATGAGACTCGAAATTTAGCTCAGGTGAATCCTGTTTCTATTGATCATCCTTGAGATGTTTCTACAACTTGAATGGAGTCCACCTGTGGAAAATTCAATTGATTGAACATGATTTGGAAAGGCACACACCTGTCTATATAAGGTCACACATTTGACAGTGCACGTCAGAGCAAAAACCAAGCCATGAAGTCAAACGAACTGTCCATAGAGCTCCGAGACAGGAGTGTCTGGGGAAGAGTACCAACACATTTCTGTAGCATTGAAKGTCCCCACGAACACAGTGGACTCCATCATTCTTAACCCTCCTGTTGTGTTTGTTTCATGTTAATTAATTCTGTGTTCTCAGTCCAAAATGACCGCCCCATTATAGCTGATTATAAATCCATATTAATACATATATTACCACCTAATGTTGACACGTTAAGTTCTTGTAAACATTACAGRCCATACRAGYKCATACAACTCGTTTTTGAGTAAAACAAGCATAATGTATGGATTATTTTGACTATAACAAATACTCAGATGCAACATATTGTGCTTTTTATCACAGACTACTTTGTTTCAAAGTTTAACAAGGAAACCATTTCATTTTTGAAACCATTTCAAATGTTTAAATATTGGCAGGATTTTATGTCATCAACCCGGGATATGGCGTATCTCGTTGGCCCTGGGCTCATCCTGATAACATTTTCAGCCGACAGCTGACCTCTCCTCTCAGGTGGGGATGAAGACCAGGAAAATTTCCATTCTTTGACCCGGAATGTAACAACAACCTCAGCAGGGCCCTTTTCCTCATCACTGGATTGTTCCACATCGGTTGTCTCTTGGTCTGGATCATGTTCCGTGTTGTCTTCAACTTCTGACACTTCCTCCTCTAATGCATCTTCMCTGTCAGTTTCCTGGCCTCTCTCCTCCTCACCAGTGTCATGATCAAGAACCTCACATACAGTATATCGTTTGGTCATTGTGCTGCCACAGAATGAATTGTGAGCAAGGCCTCCAAAAACTTGATATACCAGAGGTGCGGGAAAAGTTCTATACATTATTGAAACAATGTTGCCATTGTTTGTGAGAATGCCAACAGGTGTGGTTCCCGTGGGGGAAAGATTATATTGGGGGAAGGTTCCTGTGGGGTTTGCCATGGAAGCCAAGACGGGGAGTGAGGTGTGTGTGTGTGTGTGTGTGTGTGTGTGTGTGTGTACTTCAGACTGGGGGCGCTCAGGACCTCAGACTGGGGGCGACGGTTCACCTTCCAACAGGATAACGACCCTAATCACAGAGTCACGGCAAGGCGGCAGGTAGCCTAGAGCGCTGGGCCAGTAACCGAAAGGTTGCTAGATCAAATCCTCGAGCTAACAAGGTAAATACCTGTTGTTCTGCCCCTGAACAAGGCAGTTAACCCACTGTTCCTAGGCTGTCATTGTAAATAAGAATTTGTTCTTAACTGACTTGCTTAGTTAAATAAATAAAGAAGACAACGCAGAAGTGGCTTCGGGACAAGTCTCTGAATGTCCTTGAATGGCTCAGCCAGAGCCTGGACTTGAACCCAAACGAACATCTCTGGAAAGACCTGAAAATAGCTGAGCATGCAAGTCCCCATCCAACCTGTCAGCGTTTGAGAGGATCTGCAGAGAATAATGGGAAAACTCTCCAAATACAGGTGTGCACAGTGTAGCATCATACCCAAAGCACTACAAAGATGTAATCCCCAAAGCTGCCAACCAAATACTGAGTAAAGGGTGTGAATACTTATATATTTGCAAATACATCTCAAAACCTGTTTTTGCTTTGTCATTATGGGGGATTGGTGTAGATGTAGATTTTAGAATAAGGCTGTAACAAAATGTGAAAAATCAAGGGTCTGAATACTTCCAAATGCATTGCCGGTGGTGTATGTGAATATTTTATATATAATATATATAATATATCATATATATATATATATATACACACACAGTTGAAGTCAGAAGTTTACATACACTTAGGTTTAGAGTCATTAAAACTAGTTTTCAACCACTCCACAAATTTCTTGTTAAAAAACCTTAGTTTTGCAAGTCGGGTAGGACATCTACTTGTGCATGACAAGTAATTTTCCAACAATTTTACAGACAAAGATTATCACTGTATCACAATTCCAGTGGGTCGAAGTTTACATACACTAAGTGACTCGCCTTTAAACAGCTTGGACCAATTAGACGCTTCTGACAGGCTAATTGACATAATTGAGTCAATTGAAGTTACCTGTGATGATTTCAAGGCCTACCTTCAAACTCAGTGCCTCTTGCTTGACATCCATGGGAAAATCAAAAGAAATCAGCCTAGACATCCAAAAAAATTGGGACAAAGATTGTACTTTTTGGAGAAATGTCCTCTGGTCTGATGAAAGAAAAATAAACTTTTTGGCCATAATGACCATCATTTATGTTGGAGGAAAAAGGGAAGCTTGCAAGCCAAAGAACACCATCCCAACCGTGAAACAGCGGGTGTGCAGCATCATGCTGTGCTGGCTTTGCTGTAGGAGGGACTGTGGCACTTCATAAAATAGATAGCATCATGAGGAGGAAAATGATGTGGATATATGAAAGAAACATCAAGACATCAGTCAGAAGTTAAAGCTTGTCGCAAAGGTCTTCCAAATGGACAATGACCTCAAGCATACTTCCAAAGTTGTGGCAAAATGCCTTAAGGACAACAAAGTCAAGGAATTGGAGTGCATCACAAAGGCTACCCGAAACGCTACCCAAGAACGGAAAAAAGCTGTGCAGCAAGGAGGCCTACAAACCTGACTCAGTTACACCAGCTCTGTCAGGAGGAATGGGCCAAAATTCACCCAACTTATTTGGGAAGCTTGTGGAAGGCTACCTGAAACGTTTGACCCAAGTTAAATATGTTAAAGGCAATGCTACCAAATACTAATTGAGTGTATGTACACTTCTGACCCACTGGGAATGTGATGAAAGAAATGAAAGCTGAAATAAAAATTTCTCTTACTATTCTTCTGACATTTCACATTCTTAAAAAAAGTGGTTTTACTTAATGACCTAAGACAGGGAATTTTTACTATTAAATGTCAGGAACTCAGAAAACTGAGTGTAAATGTATTTGGCCAAGTGTATGTAAACTTCTGACTTCAACTGTTTATATATATACACAAATTGGGGATTGGAAATGATTCAAACAATTACATGATGAAGCCACATCTATCTGCATATTTAAAGCTTAGTATCTACCCTCCTGCACAAAAAAAAAAATCATTACGTTAGGCGTGTGTGCTTTCAGACCTCTCGGCCTATAGACCTTCCGTCACCCCTCTCCGTGTATTCTAACACCCATGGTGTGCGTTCAAAACATTTATTCCCAACTGGAGAGGAACATGTACAAACATCAAAGTAAGAACCGTGCAGGTGCTAGAAGCCAGAACTGTGTGTGTGCTGTGTGTGTGTGTCTATGTGTGTGTTCTATGTGTTGTGTGATGTGTGTGATTGTAAGGCTAAATATAATTGATATGAGAGGAAGTGTGCGTGTCGGGCACAGATGTGTGGGAGACAGATCGGGTGTTGTGTCACCAGAGCGTATCACCATCCCGTATACACACACAGACAACTTGTGGCTTTACATGCCATATGCCTCTATGCCTTTCTAACAGAGCAGTCTGCTACACAGCTCTGTCCCCTTCAACACGAGGCCATTACAAAGAGGCAATGACATTTCCTTAGCATGGCGCTGGCATTTAGCCTGATGGATTATAGATTTTTTTTTTTTTTAACTTAGCTTGTGTTTCTGTTTAGGGAGGCAGAGTAATGTCACAGGGCTGACCCGTTTCATGCTTTCTCCCAGATATTGCTCTATATCCACCCAATCAACTTGATTCTCTGTGCGGTGGGGGAAAGCGGTGTGGAGGAGGTGTGTGTGTCCGTGTGTTGTCAGCGTAACTATAAATAGTTGAGCTACTGTTTGGGGTGATCGTACAGTAGTGCGCGATCAAACCAAAATGTTGGTAATTTCTTGTTTTTAAGCAAAAAAATCCACCGACATAGTAAATTATTTGAATTCCATTTAGTTTGGGTGTTTCTGTAACTCAACGCCCAGTTTCTCTAGAAATAAACAATCAGGCCCGAACGGTGCGATGTATTAGGGAGTTGTAGTTTCCAACAACAATATTCTACATAATTAACACATTTTCTGCACTAAAATAACTACAATAAACCTAATCCATATCGTCTGAGTGGCCAGACACAGAAGAGAAGAGAGAACACGTGAACGAAGATAAAAAGCAGCTGCTTCATGATGTATCTCTACCAAAGAAATACATGATCTAAGTGATTGATAATTGGTATTCAGCAGTCATAAAAGTATACCTTATTTACTTTGAACAACTACTAAAATAGTGATTTTGTCAAAACAGCATAGGCAGCAGCTCTATAGAGAGTTGATGATGACATGGAATGTCAAATAAAACAAATGTAATTAATATACGACTGAAATATTTTATTAAAGTAAAGTAATGTGGATAAATAATGGTAAATAAGTGATAAGCAGTAATGGGCAGTCACAACCATCATGGGACTTTTATTAACCTTGTCACATGTGAGTTCCAAATATCTCTAACGGTCGCCCCAGGGTGAGGTATTTTTAACACTACATGAACAAAATCTCATTCCAAAATTAGCATTACTATGGCTTTAATAGGGGTCSCCCCTTTGCAACTAYAACAGCTTCCACTCTTCAGGGAAGGCTTTCCACTAGATGTTGGAACATTGATGCAGGGACTTGCTTCCATTCAGTCAAAAGAGCATTAGTGAGGTCGGGCACTGATGTTGGGTGATTAGGCCTGGCTCGCAGTCGGTGTTCCAGTTCATCCCAAAGGTGTTCAATGGGGTTGAGGTCAGGGCTCTGTGCAGGCCAGTCAAGTTCTTCCACACCGATCTCGACAAACCAGAATCATCTAGAATGTCATTGTATGCTGTAACGTTAAGATTCCCCTTCACTGGAACTAAGGGTCCTAGCCCGAACCATGAAAAATAGCCCCAGACCATTATTCCTCCTCCACCAAACTTTACAGTTGGCACTATGAATTGGGGCAGGTAGCATTCTCCTGGCATCCGCCAAACCCTGATTAGTCTGTCGGACTGCTAGATGGTGAGGCGTGATTCATCACTCCAGAGAACGTGTTTCCACTGCTCTAGAGTCCAATAGCGGCAAGCTTTACACCACTCCAGCCGACGCTTGCTGATTTTTGGTTTGTGTGCAGCTACTCGGCCATTGAAACCCATTTCATGAAGCACCCGACAAAGTTATTGTGCTGACTTTGCTTTTAGAGGCAGTTTGGAACTCTGTAGTGAGTGTTGCATCCAAGGTCAGACAATTTTTATGCGCTTCAGGACTCGGCGGTMCCATTCTGTGAGCTTGTGTGGCCTACTACTTCACGGCTGAGCCGTTGCTGCTCCTAGACGTTTCCACTTCAAAATAACATMAATTACAGTTGACAGGGGCAGCTCTAGCAGGGCAAACATTTGACGAACTGACCTGAAGGTGTTGCCACGTTGAAAGACACTGAGCTCTTCAGTAAGGCCATTCTACTACCAATGTTTGTCTACAGAGATTGCATGKCTGTGTGCTTGATCTTATACACCTGTCAGCAACGGGTGTGACTGAAGTAGCCAWATCCACTAATTTGTATATAGTGTATGTGTGTCAGAATGCACTCACTGTTCCAAAAATGTGATTGTTACGCAACAGGACAGTTAACCCATGATGCCCTTAAACCAAGGCACGCTGTCTGCTATAGGATGTTTCAACTTATTTTAGTTTGAATTAGGGTGTGTTCCGCCACCTCATTAAATCACATAGGAGTACCCCATTTCACTGTTGTGGACAATTTACAATTCAMTTTCCCGGTGTTAACCCAGATCAAGTATGCAGACATTTGCGCATCTCCAGTAAGAACAGAACTTGCACAACCCCCCCCGACACATTTTCCTGCTGGCGCCCGCATTGTCCTCATTGTTGTTTTCCTTACTAATAATAACTTTGGACATGTGTGCGTTCCTATCAAAGTAAGTGCCTTATTATGTTATCTTTAAAGTTCCTGTATATCGTGTTGCCGTTTCTACTGTAGCACACCATATGTATGTGTGGAGCATCATGTATTTACTGTTTTCAAGTACTGGTGACAAATCATGCATTATGATTATTGCATAGATTATAAATGGACACGTGACCGCATCAGGAAACTAGGCGTATGTTGTGGGTCACTATTTCACAGGAGAGCCRTTTGAACGTAAACWATTTTTAAAAAATCTAAATGGGTTTTTTTGGTGGCAAAAATGCCTTCTCAAATAAAAATCATGAGAAAAGTATTGAAAAGTATAAGTTATATAAATAAATAGAGTAGCACACTCCATATACAAACTCCCAGTAATTGATTGGGTAAATCACCAACGTTTTGGCATCACTGTGCCTTNATTTTTAAAAAATCTAAATGGGTTTTTTTGGTGGCAAAAATGCCTTCTCAAATAAAAATCATGAGAAAAGTATTGAAAAGTATAAGYTATATAAATAAATAGAGTAGCACACTCCATATACAAACTCCCAGTAATTGATTGGGTAAATCACCAACGTTTTGGCATCACTGTGCCTTYATCAGGGTAATGTCATGAATGCTTGAACCAGGTTATGTAGACAAACAGTGCAATTAGTGCAACCAATAACAATAGTGAGGGGTGTGTCATAATTATTAAGTTAAATAGAATTAATTGAGTGAAACTGTAAAAAAAAAAACTATAGTTTATGGAATATTGAATATAGTAGGCTATTGTTAACATGTGGAAACATAATTGAATATTGTACATACTATTAAGCATCAACATACATTGCTTAATTCAATTTCACATATTTAATTGTTTCCTATTTCATTTCATTTTGTTGTTACATGAAACAATTAAATATAAATGTAACATGTAACCATAATGCATAATAAGCATCATCAACAGGGGGAACATATCAGGTGTACACTGATAAACTGTAGAAAGAATATATCAATTTATAAGACTTGTTCATAAAAGAGAGAGAATTGTTCATAAGAAGAGCCTGAGATCAAAGTCAATATTCAGACTCGGGGTCAATGTTTTAKATAGGATATCCAGTAAGCCTCCCTTTGTAGTAGTAGGATCGTGATGTTACCTCCTCTCCTWGGTAGAGCAACATGCTCAATGCCTGTGCATTTGAGGGAGGAGATTGGATGGTTAGCTTCAACAAAGTGAGCTGCTACTGGATAGTATTGGTGTCAAAATCGGTCTGGTGGCCACAGATTCGTTTAACCCTGCATAACTGGCTATATTGTAGACCATTCTTGAGGGGATGGTGATGCATACTATCCGCACATAGCAAGGTATTGCGGTCTGTGGGCTTTGTGTATAAGTCTGTGTGTAATGCATCATTCTCTTTGATGATCCGTAAATCCAGGTAGTTTATTTTTCTCTCAGTCTGCATGATGATTTTGAGGTATTCAGAGCTCTTGTTTAGTAGAGTTTGGAATTMATTTAGTTCCTGCTGACTTCCTTCCCAGAGCACAAAGACATCATATTTGTATCTCTTCCATAGGAGTGTTTTAGAAAGTATGGGGTGTGTCTCTGTTTTGTAAAGGAATGCTTCCTCAAATTGTCCCACATACAGGTTTGCATAGTTGGGGGAAAAGGGAGAGGCAATGGCTACACCCCAAATTGGAATGAAAAAGTCTGACTCAAAGACAAAGTAGTTTTTTGGATAATACCAGTTCAGTAAGTTGTAAGATGCGATCATTGGAAGGAGCAACGGTAGAGTCTCTCTGTGAAGAATGTTGTAGCGCTGCAAGCCTCCAGTGTGTGGGATGTTAGTTTACAAGCTCTCCACATCAAAAGTGGCCAGCAGGGTGCCCTCTGGTATCCTTCCAAAGCCCTCTAGCAATGAGATCATGTGACTAGTTTCTGTATTTGATGTAAGATGGGAGATTCTCAACCATCGGTTTAATGTGGTAATCCACAAACTTAGAAGTGTTGGATGTCAAAGAGTCGATTGCTGCTACAATGGGTCTACATGGGGTAGGAGACACTTTTTGTGTAATTTAGAGACTGTATAGAAAGTTTGGTATTTTAGCAAATTTCACACATGGAATTTCACATTTTTTGGGGTGATTTGTCCCGATTCCAAACAGCTTTCCACTGTGGATGAAATATTATGCTGAACCTCTAGGATAGGGTCATAATTCAGTTTGCAATAGAAGTCACCTTTAGATAGTTTGTCGGCGACATTCATTCACATAGAGGAGAATTTGTATACAAAACAAATGTGACTGTCTCATTTTTTGTTATGATAATCAAAGGATCTGATTGTAAAGTCCTTAAGAGCCATTCTCTCACCTCTACTCAGGTTATCATATGATTTGTGTTTCTGTTTGTCTTTCAGTAGGTCACTTACATCATTTTCAACAATCTTGCAGAAGTTTCTATGGATGCATTGCATTTGGGGGGAGGTACAAACTATCTGCTCTAGTTGTGGTTTTCTCAGAGTTCCCAGGTACCTCAGCTGGGTTAATGTCTCCATCTCCTCCTTGACTCACGGTAGAGTAGGTAAGTCTATTGATTGGGAAATGGGGATACCTAGTGCAGTGTACAACTGAATGCATTCAACTGAAATGTTGTCTCCGCATTTAACCCAACCCCTCTGAATCAGAGAGGAACGGGGCTGCCATGCATGGTAGACCTATGTATACATCTCGCTGTGAGATAACATTTCAAGTGGACTCATGTAAGTTTCACTCTTATCAAAGAACTCAAGGCAGTGTCAGATACGGAAAAAACGTACATCTATCTGGACGTCAAAGTCATTAATGTATGCACTGGGTACAAATGATAACCCTTACTGAGAACACTAAGGTGAGCTGATGTCAGGGTCTTACTTGGTTGAAGACATTTAGAAATGCCTTCTCGAACATGTGAACTTTCATGTGCCTTAAAACAAAACTTGTATGCCATTTGTAAATACGAACACAAATGTTAAATTACGAGCCTAGTTGTTTAAGCCACAGAAAACCTTCCCACTATCCATGATTGGCTGAGATAATGAGTGGGCTAGACATGCCGAGAGATGATTTTGGATTGGTCTTTCCATACAGCACGCTTCGTCGATTGAAGCTGGTCAGTTTGTGTAGGTAATCCTGTTTAAAGCGGCTTTTTTTAATGTAGCGCGTAGTAAAACTTAAGACTCAACTATGCAAGTATCTATTTTAATAGAACATCACTGCAACAACTGTCTCAGAGCACTCATCTGAGTGTGCCAGAGCGCAGAATTAACTGATGAATTTACAAACGCTCAACACCGGTGAATATGGCCGGTGTCAGCAAACGTTGGCAAAAAAGCATAATTAATTGTTGCCAGGAGCACAGTTACAGTCACTAACGCTCTGGATAACATGAAAACAGCTTAACCAGCTCTGCTAGGGCGAGTAAAATGATAAGAGTTTGGGTGGACGTTAAAGCTTAAGATGATTCTTATGGCATTGCGCACGGTGAGTGTAAACCAGTGACATGACRCCAAGCAAGCTGTACAAMCAAAACGGAAACAACACAGGACGCCTGAMTCTCCTCCACCAGTCATACAAGGAGAATGGTCKAATGCCTCCCATCAAAAAGAGAGCTGGCCCAAGCAAGCACAGGTTACACCTGAAGCATGAGGACTTGCAGCGAGTGGATAATGCAATAGTGTTACCAGGATGATGGCAACACTTTGTATGTAAAGCATAAACAACATGTTTTGATTATTTAATTGACCTCCAACATGATTGGCCCTACTTTTATTGAGCTCACATTATTTCTGTATTTTCCAGAGGTATGTGTAGTCGGCCTGTGTGTTATCATTTTAACTTAAWGTTTCCAAGATGATGTTTCTGTAKGCAGTGCTGCTGCTMTGCACATTTGTAGGTAAGTGATATTTACCTGATAATGATGCATAAATAAAGTATTACGTTATACGTTGCATTTTATTTTCWTTAACTTATCTTAATGTTCTTTTGTTGTTTGTTGTTCCTTCTGACCTTATGCAGCCAGGTCCCATCTACTTTTTAACTCCTCGCAAGTGTGGCTTGTTTGGTGTCTGCTGTGAAGGAATACCACAACAAGTCAACTACTTGATTGATGAAGGCATATCATGTAGTAAAGGCAGCAGCGTAGTCATCAACTACATACACCAAGTTTGCCCCCAAATGGTGCTTCGACCTCATCAAGCAGCGCTTCATAAAGATCAGAGTGAACACGTCGTCTGAGATTGCTGGTGTTGTGAAGGAGAGCACTGTGATAGGGTCAACATCCCACAGCTGGTTGGACTGGAGGAGGGTACGGTGCTAGTGGAAAGCTATGGCGGGCGACAACACCTGACTCCGTACTTCATGTCGCTGCCACAGATCAAGCAGTACCAGCACTTCAGGTGAATATCATTTTCATTCAATTGCATGAGGTAATAATGTGGAACTTTATTGAGCATGTTGAGATCACTAAACTGCTTGAGTAACCCTAGATTGTAAACTGTCATGGTCATAACATATTGATACATTAGTAGCTAAGATAGGGAGAAGGTATGTCTATAATAAAGCGATGCTCTGCCTTAACACTATCAACAAAGCATATCCTACAGGCCTATTTTTGTCGCACCTGACACTGTTCAGTCGTGTGTCAGGTGCCACAAAAAAGACTTAGGAAAATTGCAATTGGCTCAAAACCAGCGCAGCACGGCTGGCCCTTGTATATCACCAGAGTGCTAATATAATAATATGCATGCCAAATCTCTCCTGGCTCAAACTGGAGGAGAGATTTGACTTCATCACTACTTGTATTTTAGAGGTATGACATGTTGAATGCACCGAGCTGTCTGTCTAAACTACTGGCACACAGCTCGGACACCCATACCATACTTCACCAGACATGCCACAAGAGGTCTCTTCACAGTCCCAAGTCCAGAGAGACTATTGGAGGCACACAGTACTACATAAGAGCATGACTACATGGAACTCTATTCCACATCAAGTAACTGCGGTAAAATTAGATTTAAAAAAAACACCTTATGTAACAGCGGGGACTGTGAAGCAACACAAACATTGACACACACACATGCATACACACACACACACACACACACACACACACACACACACCACACACACACAAACACAACACACACACACACACACACACACACACAATACACACAATAGATATGCACTATACATACACATGATTCTTACGTACTATATATAGTGTGGTAGTGGTGGAGTAAGGGCCTGAGGGCACACAGTGTGTGTGAAATTGTGAATGTATTGTAATGTTTTTTTTTTTTGTTTTTTTTT
>NC_036852.1:11814895-11816458 GCF_002910315.2 Salvelinus sp. IW2-2015
CCAGGCTTCCAAGAGCATCGAAGCTGTAAAAACAGGAAATAACAAAAAAAATAAACATTACAACCTGTACAAATCAATTCACCTCCCATCTAGAAAATAATTTATTACAATATTTAGTTTAGGGTTTAGTGAGTGTTTTGTTCCAAATACAATGCTTTTATTTTTAGAAATATTTTGGGCTAACTTATTCCTTGCCACCAACTCTGAAACTAACTGTGGCTCTTTGTTGAGTGTTGCAGTCATTTCAGTCACTGTAGTAGCTGACGTGTATAGTGTTGAGTCATCTGCATACATAGACACTCTGGCTTTACTCAAAGTCAGTGGCATGTCGTTAGTAAAACAAATGTAAAAAGCAAGGGGCCTAAACAGCTACCCTGRGGAATTCCTGATTCTAACTGGATTATATTTGAGAGGCTTCCATTAAAGAACACCCTCTGTGTTCTGTTAGAGTAAAGTAACTCTTTATCCACATTATAACAGGGGGTGTAAAGCCATAACGCATACATTTTTCCAGCAGCAGACTATGAACGATGATGTCAAAAGCTGCACTAAAGTCTAACAAGCCCCCACAATCATTGTATCATCAATTTCTCTCAGCCAATCATCAGCCATTTGTGTAAGTGCTGTGCTTGTTGCGTGTCCTTCCCTTTAAACATGCTGAAATTCTGTTGTCAATTTGTTTACTTAGAAATAGCATTTTCCAGAAGTTTACTAAGGGTTGAAAACAGGTTGATTGGTCGGCTATTTGAGCCAGTAAAGGGGGCTTTACTATTCTTGGGTAGCGGAATGACTTCATGCTCTCTAGTAGGCTTAAAWTGATGTGGAAAATAGGAGTGGAAATATTTTCTGCTATTATCCTCAGTAATTTTCCATCCATATTGTCAGACCCCGGTTTCTTGTCATTGTTGAGAGACAACAATTTTTTCACCTCTTCCACACTGATTGTCTTTCATAATTTGGTCATAATATACATAATATACTTGGATGTGTAGTGTCAGCGCTTGTTGTTGGCATGTCCTCCATAAGTTTGCTTATCTTGCCAATGAAAAAGTCATTAACTTGAATGAGAGGGAAATCACGACGCACCGGTTTTACAAATGTTTCGTGTTAGGCTATCAAAAATTAGATTTATCAAACAAAATTAACATTCACTCGTAAGTATTAGCGACACTTGGCATTGCCACCAAGAGGAAACCATCTCTCAACTGATAACCGATTTCATCGTTATTGTTCATTACTGACTTTCGTGACGCTTAATGCATTGGTTGGGAACAAGGCTAAGTAATAATTGTGTGGGTGGTTTTGCGCAGGGGGGGCCCGCTTCCCCTTTCAGGAAAGAAAACAATCCGCAGTTTTTTTTGCTTTTGCAGCTCAAACCTTTCTTGAAATCTGACACAGCGGCTGGATTAATAAGACGTTCATCTTTTAAATAGTAGATACATGTATTACAAGAATGTTAATGACAAGACCAATGGTGCTATTTAAATGTCTTAGCTCCTGCCAGGCTTCACCGGAAATTTGGCCTGAGCTGGGACGATTAGCGCGCTCAACCTACCCTAGAGA
>NC_036852.1:11820164-11829218 GCF_002910315.2 Salvelinus sp. IW2-2015
ATCATCTTTCAAATGACCAAGAACAGCCAAACATACAGATAGGATGCTGTGGATTATTTGAATGAAGAACAATAAGATGGCAACAATAGCTGAGCAAAGTTTTAGACAGAACTTCAAAAATGAGCGAGCTACATGACATTGAGCATGAAGTCACCCAGGTGTCCCACACAAATGTACCCAAATGTACCCAAGTGGCCGAATTGGTACAGTGATACATTTGCAGCAACAATAAAAAACAGAAAACGTATGTTTATTTCCTTGTATTTTCTTCTACCAGATCTATTGTGTTATATTCTCCTACATTCAATTCACATTTCCACAAAATTCAGAGTGTTTCCCTTCAAATGATACCAAGAATATGCATATCCTTGCTCCTGGGCCTGAGCTACAGGCAGTTAGATTAGGGTATGTCTTTAGGCGGAAATTGAKAAGAAGCGGGKGTACCCCAAATAAGTTAAAGTAGTTTGCAATATCAGAGGCTTTGTGATGAATAAGCCATCTGATTCAATGAATAAAGGAGCCGAGTTAGGTTTTTTCCCCAAAATTTCATTTAAGGTACACCAAAGCTTTTTTACTATCATTCTTTATATAATTTATCTTTGTTTCGTAGTGTATTTTCTTTTTCTTTTTATTCAGTTTAGTCACATGATTTTGTAATATGCAGTATGTTTGCCAATCAGTGGGCTGCCAGACTTAATTGCCATACCTTTTGTCTCATCCCTCTCAACCATACAATTTTTCAATTCATCATCAATCCAAGTGGATTTAACAGTTTTTACAGTCATTAACTTAATGGGTGCGTGCTTATTAGTAACTGAAATAAGTCGTTTCATAAATGTGACAAGTGCAGCGTCTGGTTGCTCCTCATTACACACCACAGACCAGCAAATATTCTTTACAACATTAACATAGGAATCACAACTAAACGTATTGTATGACCTCTTAGACACAAAATTAGGTCCAGCCTTTGGAACTTTGGTTTTCCTAGATATGGCTATTATATTGTGATCACTACATCCTATGGATTTGGATACTGCTTTAAAGCAAATATCTGCAGTGTTAGTAAAGATGTGATCAATACATGTTGATTCAATTCCTGTGCCRTTTGTAACTACCCTGGTAGGTTGACTGACAACCTGATCCAGGTTGCAGGCACTGCTTACAGTTTGAATTTCTTCTCCTGAGTGGGCAGCTTGATGATAGCCAGACAATATTTAAATCACCCAGAAAATATTATTCTCTGTTGATATCACATACATTGTCAAGCAATTTTCACCACATATTATGCAGATACTGACTGTTAGCATTTGGTGGTCTATAGCAGCTTCTCACAATAAATGGGATTTAGGTGAGGCAATGAACCTGTACCATATTATTTCAAAGTATTTAACATTAATTGTCTATAAGCTTTACAGGAATGTGGTTCTGAATAGACTGCATATAGACCACCTCGGTTGGCATTTCTATTTCCGGTAGATGTTATAAGACCATGTATTGCTACCACTGTATCAAAGTATTATCTAAGTGATTTTCAGAGATAGTCAGAATATGAATGTCACCTGTTACAAGCAAGTTATTGACTTCATGGACGTTGTTTCTGAGGCTACATATGTTAATATGGGCTATTTCATGCATTAAAGTGCTCTTCAAGGACATCATGGCACTGAAAACAATGGATACACTCCACAAAAGAGCCAAGTAAATGGTTAGGTATTTGAAGGGCCATCAAGTTATAGCAGCAATCTACCTCACAAGCAAAGTGAGAGAATAAGAGCACCACATTGAAGCTGCCCAGCAACACCCGTTGGGGTGGTGTTGTCATCATGTTTGACAGTCTCCTGGAGGGGAAGGAGTCTCTCCAAGAAATGGCCATATCACGTCTGCCGATATCCCTTGGCATTTTTCCTATTTTGTTGCAGATTAACAGCCTGCAATTTTAAATGTTTATTTTTATTTGTGGATTTCATGTAATGGAACACACACAAAATAGGTCCGAAGAATTGTGTAAGGTAAATGGAAAAAAAATTACTTTGTGCCATATGGTATTTCACCCCTTATGCTATGAGCCCCTAAATAAGATCTGGTCAACCAATTAATAAAGTCCCCTGTGTGCAATCTAAGTGTCAAAACATAAAATATGTCACACAACATGGATCACACTGATAACACCTGTTCTGAAAGGCCCCAGAGTCTGCAACACCAACTAAGCAAGGGCACCACCAAGCAAGCAGCACTATGAAGACCAAAGGAGCTCTCACAGATCAGGACAAAGTAGTGGAGAGTAAACAGATCAGGGTTCATTTCCCCAAAAAATATCCAGAATGTTGAACATCCCACGGAGCACGCAAATTAATCCATTATAAAAAAATTTCAAGAATATGGCACCGCAAAAAAAACCTGGCCAAGAGAGGGCCGCCCACCAAAACTCACCAGACCAAGGCAAGGAGGGCATTAATCAGAGAGGCAACAAAGAAGACCAAAGATAACCCTGAGGAGCTGCAAGAGCTCCAGATCGGAGATTAGAGTAATCTGTCCATAGGACCACTTTAAAGCCGAACACTCCCACAGAGCTGGGCTTTACGGAAGAGTTGGCCAGAAAAAAGCCATGCTTAAAGAAAAAAATCAGCAAACACGTGGTGGAGACTCCCCAAACATATGAAGAAACTCCCCAAACATATGGAAGAAGGTACTCTTGTCAGATGAGACTAAAATTGAGCTTGTAATGGCCGTGACAGGAACGCTATCTCTGGCGCAAACCAACACCTCTCATTACCCCGAGAACACCATCCCCACAGTGAAAGCAATGGTGGTGGCAGCATAATGCTGTGGGGATGTTTATTCATCGGCAGGGACTGAAGAAACTGGTCAGAATTGAAGGAATGATGGATGGTGCCTAAATACAGGGAATTGAGGGAAACGTTTTCAGTCTTCCAGGATTTGGTTGACGGTAGGTTCACGCTTCGCAGTATAGGACAATGACCCTAAGCATTACTGCTAAGCAACACTCGAGTGTGTAAAGGTGAAACATTTAATGTCTTGGAATGGACTAAGTCTAAGCCCAGACCTTCAATCCAACTGAGAATCTGGGTATGACTTACAAGGATTGCTGTACACAAGCGGAAACACCATCCAACTTGAAGGAGCTGGAGCAGTTTTGCCTTGAAGAAATGGGGGAAAATCCACAGTGGCTAGATGTGCCACGCTTTATAGAGACATACCCAAAGAGACTTGCAGCTGTAATTGCCTGGCAAAAGTTGGCCTTCCCCCCTAAAACCCCCCCCCCCTAAACAAGATGACTTTGGGGGAGTGAATAGTTATTAGCATCTTTCAAACTGGTTAGGCAATGTGGTGTAAACGCAATGATACAAACCCACAAAAAAATCTAATTTTAAAATTCCCAGTTGCAACAAAATAGGCACCAAAATAGGAAAATTGCGAAGGAGGAGTGAATACACTTTCGCAAGCCACTGTAAAAGCAGCCTGGAAATCCTGAAACCTACAGCAGTAGCCATTGCATCGGATTTGTGGAGACAATGCCATCTGTCTTGAATTTCAGATGTAAGAAAGAAGAAATACGTACTTGCCTCTGCCCACTTCACTGTTGCTCCATAGCAGAGGAAACTGCAAGTTTCTAGATTTTAACTTGACTTGCCCTAGTTAAATAAAGGTACAAAAAATATTTCAATCAAACAGAAACTAATTGGATGATCTAAGGCTCTGTGTTGTGTGTGTTGTTGTGTGTGTGTGGTGATAGTGTTTGTGGTGTGTGTGTGTATTGTCCATGGGTAAGTGTGTGTGATGTGGTGGTGGTGTGTGGGCATAGTTTTTACTTGTTGATGACATGGTGTGTTCTGTGGTGTCGTTTTACACTAATCCCAGTCAGGTGGTGATGTTACACAGGAGAGATGGTCCTTTAGATCGGCATTAATAACAGTGTGAGGGGATAATACACTACCACCATCAGCATCCTCCATCACCGCCCGTATGCATGTCACACCTAATTTACAAGGCATGCTATCCCATTCCCAGCCTCTGTCCAGATGTATTGGCACAAGCCATAGACACTCAGTCCATCAACATGATTATTATCTTGGAAAACTCCTTGAGACTACTTGCGAGTAGAGGCTCTTCCTGGCGGACGGGGTCTTTACTTTCCTACTAGCTGGATGGGGAGGACATGGTTATGTTCTAATAAAGTGTGTCTCTCTGGATGGAGTGACAGTGACAGAGGAGAAAGGAGAGTGAGAGGGACAGAGGATAAAGAGACAGAAAGGGACAGAGTAGAAAGCGAGAGAGGGACCGAGGATAGAGAGAGTTCGACAGAGGAGAGATCCATTAACTGTCCTGATTCTTCACCCTGCKGCCCTGCAGCCCCGCCAGAGACCCGAAGGACAGAGGGAGAGAGGTGGAGGTGAGGTGTGGGAGAGAGATAGGGACAGAGGTGTGTGCGTGTGTATGTGWATGTGTGTGCGTGTGCGTTTGAGGGACATCTTGGGGTGAGAGACAAATCAGACCACTTTCSGGACAAACCTATTTTATCAGGTCATTTTGGTGTCTGAGACAAGGCAGTTAGTCTCAATGTTGAAACAATAAATGTACTGTAAAACTTCCATTGATCATAAAGTCTCCTGCAAGAGATACTTTTACAATAGTCAACACGATGAGTAGGGCTGTGCACTCACACAAAGTAGGCAATATCAACTAGGGCTAACATGAGGCAGACTACCACAAACAAGTGCCTTTTTACAGTGTAAGTAAATAAACAGACAACAAATGGGATTGGTGTACTGTAGTGTTGGAGAAAAGGTATGGAGGGAATTCATTCACTCTGCATACAAGAATATGGAAGCGTGGGMCAGTGAAGGGTTAAACTCTCAAAAGAAGGGGTCAGAGAGTAACGGATATGGATGATGGTATGTCATGTTATACTGCATGGCATTGCACCACTGTCTGTGTATGTACGCTCATGTCTGCCTGCCTACTCGTCTCTGTCTGTATATACACTGCTCAAAAAAATAAAGGGAACACTAAAATAACACATCCTAGATCTGAATGAATGAACTATTCTTATTAAATACTTTTTTCTTTACATAGTTGAATGTGCTGACAACAAAATCAAAAATTATTAATGGAAATCAAATTTAATCAACCCATGGAGGTCTGGATTTGGAGTCACACTCAAAATTAAAGTGGAAAACCACACTACAGGCTGATCCAACTTTGATGTATGTAATTCCTTAAAGACAAGTCAAAATGAGGCTCAGTAGTGTGTGTGGCCCTCCACGTGCCTGTATGACCTCCCTACAAGCCTGGGCATGCTCCTGAATGGAGGTGGGTCGATGGTCTGCACTGGTACAGGGATCTCCTCTTACCCGACTCTTATGGATCGCAATAGAGACTGGCATTACGCGCGGGAACGGCCGCTCCTGGACAGTCCTAGTGGTGCAATCCCACGTGGCGTGGTGGACTCCGCAGGAAAGCTGAAAATGACCGGGAACACTCATGATGTGCTCATGGATTCCAGGGTCTTGGGGAATCTGCTGCGGCGCACGCTCCATTAAGCATCAAACGGCCTTCCATCTTGCACAAAGCCAGGGAGCCGAGACTGTACACACTCAGTGGCCACATGAGATCTAGCAAATTGTCTTGCAATCTCACGCGCAGACGAACGCCACCAGGGTCCCCAGCGCAGTGCACGCGCATGAGCGATACGCTTGTTGCACTCGTCTACGCGAGGATCGTGTAGGATCTCATCTGCGGAAAGGAGATTAACTGGTCACGCTCAGCAGACCTCATGCGCGAGCAACATGGCCAGGCGCACTGCTGGCACGGTCCACGAGCATGCCAACAGAAATGCGCTTTACGCGGAGGTCCACACCTCAGGACGCACCCGATGCGCGCAAGAGCGCGGCATCACATCACCTACGCTGGAGAGTTATGCAGTGCAGCAGATACGTTTCGTCACTAATCGTTGTGAATCGTCAACCAAAACTCGTCACTCGCGACATCTATGTGACTACAGTTGCAACACCTGCTGGTACATCCAGTGCCTGAGTAGAGCACAGGGGCTTGCACGTTGGTCTAATGATATGTTGACAAAATCGTTGAGCCTGTTCAATCTCGCTGCACGACTCCTGCACAGGTGGTTGTGAGCTAGATAAGCATCAAACCTCTCCAGCTGATGTATACGCTCGGCCATCTATAACCATCTTTCTCATTTTGGATGTTCTTGGTGTCCAGGATAGACCGTTGAGCCAGACATGCACATTTGTGGCCTCTGGAGGTCAATTTTGCAGGGCCTGGCAGTGCTGCCTCCTTGCACAAAGTGCGGAGGTAGCGGTCCTGCTCGGCTGGGTGTTCCCCTCCTGTACGAGGCCGTCCTCCACGTCTCCATGGATGTACTGGCGCTTCTCTGTAGGCCTCCATGACTCTGGACATCGACGCTGACAAGATACACAGCAAGTAGAACCTCTTTGCCAGCAGTCGCATGTGATGTCCATCCTGGATGAGCTGCACCACTGAGCCACTCGTGTGGGGTTGTAGCATCGTCTCATGCTACCACTAGAAGTGAAAGCACCGCCAGCATTCAAAGTTGAGCAAAACATATAGCCCGAAGCATATGAACTGAGTAAGTGTAGCTGGTCACCCCCTGAGACCACACCTTTATGATGGGGTGTTGTTACTAAAGTTGCCTATAATTCCAACCTGTTGTCTTTCGCATTTGCAGCAACAGCATGGTGAAAATTTGTCAATTAATTGCCCGAATCATGGACAGTTTGATTTATCTCTACAGAAGTGTGATAGACTTGGGAGTTTATTGTTGTGTTAAAGTTCCCCTTATTTTTTGAGCAGTGTATATATACCTTGAGTGTTACCAAGTGACATTTTATAAAGTGCCTTTATCTGAATTGAGTTATTACTTGTTCTTTACCCTAGTCTCTCCCTTCATCTGACACACTGATTTTCGAAGTGAGTATATCGTTCCAACAATTGTTGCATTAATAAGAGATTTCATAGCTTTTCACCTGGATTCACCTTTGCGTCCATTTATTTCTATGTTCATGTGTAAACGAGTCGTTCCTTTTCCGAATGTTGGTTCGCTACGCTACTTCGGCGAGTGCTCGACTGGACAGTGTAATAGATTGTGGTGTGATACGTTTTGGTGGTGAAGTTGCCAAGTGTCGTGTTGCGTGTTTGTTGGATGTATATTATGTATGTCGCCTATCTTCTGTCCTTACACTGTACCTTATGGTACTACCTTTTTCCCTGTTGATTTTTCCAGTCTTGTAAGGTCTTGCGTAATCGACATATTTAGGTATCTCTACTAGTTGTCTGGAAAGCCATTTACGTCCTTGATTGTATTTTCTCAGTTCATCGTTTCCCTGGTCCCTAGCCCCACTTGACACTCCCTTTATAGATCACTACGACTATGGTCCATAATAGTGCCTTAATAATATAGGCTGCAATAGGGTGCCATTTCGATAGCACACACTTAAACTAGTAAGTCCCCATGTATTACCTCTGCGCGAGCCTTCAACTGTTGTAGCCTAGTCTGACCACGGGTGAGTAGCTTCCATCAGCAATTCAACGGTTACGCTAAATCGTGAGCTCATACGAAATTGATTACATACCCTCACAGGACGGAGGTTTGTGTGTCACAATTATTGACATAGCTAACTTGTACTTTAATTGAGAAATCAGAAATAGTTGGTAACTATCAGGCAGTGTTGATCGCAACTGACTTATGTTATAAATGCAATGAGGCTTGAGGAGAATTCGGAAGGAGATAGCATCAGAGCACTTACATATACATTATATAACGTGAATGGTAGGAGAAGAGAATGCAAACGAAATGAAGAAAGAATATAGAGCGCGGAGTGATGAGGTTAGAGATGACTGTGTGGGTGAATATGAATACGGGAGTGATTATGGGTTATTAGTATCATGTAACTGCCAAAAATACCACGGTACAACCATTATGAGGGTATTATCAATAGTTATGAAGTCTATATTCTATGTTTAATAGAAGCAGTGTAACATCCAAACTGCTTCAGGGTCACTGTTATAAATGATAATACGGACCAGAATTATTTTTTGGAATTCACATTGGGCATATGCCCTGGCTAACAAGGACCGAACCACAATCACCATACACCAGCGCCGCAACGAGATGGTTCCATCTCACATAGAGTTTGAGAGAGACATGAAAACACCTGACTCGTACCAACATGCCACTATCGTCGTCTCACGACACACACAACACACACAACACACACGAAGATTGATGTCACCGAGATATCACTCAATTGACAACTTATGGGAGATTATGGCGTGGCGGCCTGAGAGAGTTTCCTCCACCATCAAACAAAACACCAAAATTATGGAAGTTCTCATGGAAAGAATGGTATGCATCCCGCCAATAGAGTTCCAGATACTTGTAGAATCGATGCCAAAGTGCAGTGAAGCCCCTGATCTGGGTGGTACTCACCGCGGTGGCACAAACGCCCACACCATTACAAGACACCTACTAATCCGCATCGGTGTTTCACTCTCTTAGTATGGGCAGTCTACTTGTTATGAGCGTATTTGTGTGTTCACGAAGAGTATAGGAAGGGGGATAATGACATTCCTATAGGGTCTAAGTTTAAGTTAAGCACCATAATCTTTCTTCTGTTCTATTGGCATCTCTTTAACCACCTCGTTAGCAGACCTGTAGCCCAGGATACCGACACCATGGACGCTGCACCTCTCGACCCAGTCCATCTCCTTTGTACCGCTGCCCCACCTCCTTCTCTGAGCTCTCTGGTTCATCTCCCTCTCCCCATCTTATCTACCGCCAATATATCGCTCTCCCCTCTACCCATCTCTCTCTCCCTCCTCCCTCCCTCGCTTGATCTAGGCCCCATCCTTCACTCTAACACTGGCCATGCCAATGTCAAGGAGGTTTGGCTGGCATCCAGCCTGGCCAGCTCTCTGCCCACCACCAAATCCTTGCCACGCTGCAAGGTCATATCAAACCCTGCAGGTACAAACTAAAAGTTATACCAGTGAAAA
>NC_036852.1:11829243-11842554 GCF_002910315.2 Salvelinus sp. IW2-2015
CCAACACATGCATTTAAGAGCTTAGGAAATGCCAACGCGTTTATAGAAAAAGTGTTTTTTCCAAGTTGTTTTAAACATGATTTTAGGTTGTTAGGAAAAAGGCCTGTTACTAAGCCTATATTGACGGACCCACCGGCCAAACCGTCCATGGCTGGGAGGACGTTTGCAGGCAAGCAGAACGTTCTACCAGCGGCGCTCCAAACTCTCACGTCGTCCACATATTGTGCTCGTGTGAAACCGCTTTATCTGTGAAGAAGCACAGGGCGCCAGTGGCGAATTTTGCCAATCTTGGTGTTCTGCCTGGCAAATGCCAAACGTCTGCAACGGAGTGTTTGGGTGCTGTAAGCAAACCCCCACCTTGGACGTCGGGCCCTCATACACCCTCATGGAGTCTGTTCTGACCGTTGAGCAGACATGCACATTTGTGGCCTGCTGGAGGTCAATTTTGGCAGGTGCTCTGGCATGCTCCTCCTTGCACAAAGTGCGGAGGTAGCGTCCGCTCGGCTGGGGTTTCCGCACTCCTGCGTACGGCCGTCGAACTCCACCGTCTCGCCTGATGTGAGCTGAGGCGCTATCTCTAGTAGCGCCTCCATGACTCTGGACATCTACGACGACAGGACACAGCAGAAAACCTCTTTGCCACAGCTGCATGTGATGTCCTATCCTGGATGAGCTGCACTACCTGAGGCCACTTGTGGGGTTGTAGACTACGTGCTCATGCTACCACTAGAAGTGAAAGCACCGCCAGCATTTTCAAAAGTGATGACTAAAACATATAGCCCGAAGCATATGGAACTGAGAAGTGGTCTGTGGTCACCCCCTGCAGAACCACTCCTTTATTGGGGGTGTTTTGCTAATTGCCTATAATTTCCACCTGTTGTCTATTCCATTTGCACAACAGCATGTGAAATTTATTGTCAATTATTGTCAATCAGTGGACAGTTTGATTTCACAGAAGTGTGATTGACTTGGAGTTACATTGTGTKGTTTAAAAGTTCCCTTWATTTTTTTGAGCAGTGTATATATACACTGAGTGTACAAGRCATTATAAAGCCTTTCTGATATTGAGTTATAATCCTTCTTTAACCTGTCTCCTCCCTTCATCTACACTGTTTTGAAGTGGATTTCACAAGTGACATCAATAAGRGATCATAGCTTTTCACCTGGATTCACCTGGTCATTATTTGYCATGGAAAGAGTTCTTAATGTTTTGTACACTCCATGTACTGTACATTATATGTGTGTGTGTTTGTGTGAGTGCAAGTGTGTGTGTGTGTGGTGTATATCAGTGTGCTACTCTGTCCTTACACTGTATGGTATACGACCTGTGATTCAGCGTAGGTTCAATGACAATGGTAATAAGTGTGGAAAGCATTAGTGATTGATTCTCAGTCATGTTCCAGCAATCCTCTGATCCAATCCCTTTATAGTTCACTACCTTTGGTCCAAAATAGTGCACTATATAGGGAATAKGGTGCCATTTGAGACACATACTTAGTCCCCCATAACCCTCTGCGAGCCTTAATTAGAGTAGCTAAGKGTGATCCTTCCAATAGCAATTCAAGGTTATATCAGCTCAATACAAAATKATACAATACAAAACGTGAGTTTGTGGTCCAATTATTGCATAGTACTACCTATGAGGAAATAAAATATGTAAATCAGAGTATCGATCTGACTTGTTAAAATGATGACTTASAAGATCATAGGGTAAACAAAACAAACATGTAACAGTATGAGGAGAGAGACAAAAGAAGAAAAAAATAGAGGGATGTGGGTTAGAGATACTGTGTGTGTGATAGATACGGGGAGATTATGGATGTACATGTAACTGCCAAAATAATGGAAACCCATTATGAGGGATACAAAGTAGGTGCTAATTAGTTAATGAAGCAATTAACATCCCAACATGCTTAGGGTCATGTATAAAATAATCRGCAGACCATTATTTTGGCTAYCATGGCTATGCCCCCATAGGATGACAATGCCCCCATCCACAGGGCACGAATGGTCACTAAATGGTTTGATGAGCATGAAAACAATGTAAACCATATGCCATTGTCGTCCCAGTCACCAGATATCAACTCAATTGAACACTTATGGGAGATCTCTGGCGTGCGCCCTGAGACAGATGTTCCTCCACATCAACAAACACCAAATTTATGGCGAAGTTCTCATGGAAGAATGTATCGCATCCCGCCAATAGAGTTCCAGATACTTGTAGAATCGATGCCAAAGTGCCAGGTGAAGCTGTTCTGGTGGTTCGTGGTGGCCCAACGCCCTATTAAGACACCCTTATGTTGGTGTTTCATTTATTTTGGCAGTTACTTGTAGGCGTATGTGGTCAGAGAGAGAAAGGGATAAGACACACGTACATAAGCAGCACCATCTCTCTTCCTGCATCATAACCCCCGGCGATGTAGCCCAGGATCCCAACCACCATGGAGCGCTCTCTGACTCTCTGTTCATCTCCCTCTCACCATCTCAATTCAATTCACAATTCAATTCAAGGGGCTTTATTGGCATGGGAAAACATGTGTTAACATTGCCAAAGCAATGAGGTAGATATATATACACAAAGTGAAATAAACAATACAATTAACAGTAAACATTACACATACAGAAGTTTCAAAACAATAAAGAACATTACAAATGTTATTATTAATACAGTGGGAAAACAAAGATTTGTACACTAGGCGGATTTTGCAGGTTTCCTACTTACAAAGCATGTAGAAGGTCTGTAATTTTTATCATAGGTACACTTCAACTGTGAGAGACGGAATCTAAAACAAAAATCCAGAAATCACATTGTATGATTTTTAAAGTATTCATTTGCATTTTATTGCATGACATAAGTATTTGATACATCAGAAAGCAGAACTTAATATTTGGTAACAGAAACCTTTGTTTGCATTACAAGAGATCATACGTTCCTGTAGTTCTTGACCAGGTTTGCACAACACGCAGCAGGATTTTGGCCCACCCCTCCATAACAGACCTTCTCCAGATCCTTCAGGTTCGGGCTGTCGCTGGGCAATACGGACTTTTCAGCTCCCTCAAAGATTTTCTATTGGGTTCAGGTCTGGAGACTGGCTAAGGCCACTCCACGGACCTTGAGAGCTTCTTATGGAGCCACTCTTAGTTGCCCTGGGCTGTGTTGTTCGGGTCGTTGTCATGGCTGGAAGGACCCAGCACGACCAATCTTCAATGCTACTTTACTGACGGGAGAGGAGGTTAGTTGGCCAGATCTCGCATACATTGGCCCATCCATCCTCACCCTAATACGGTGCAGTCGTCCTTCCCTTTACAGAAAAGCATCCCCAGAAATGACGTTGTCCTACCGCCACTGCTTCACGGTGGGATTGGTGCATCTGGGAGAGTTTGTAACTGCATCCTTTCTCTCTTCCTCCAAACACCGGGAGTGGAGAGTTATTAGACCAAAAAGGCTTCTTTTTGTCTCAACAGACCACATGACCTTCTTCCATTCCTCCTTTTTCTGGGATCACATCCAGATGGTCATTGGCAAACTCAAGACGGGCCTGGGAACACTCGCGTGGCTTGAGCAGGGCGGCTTGCGACAGCAACATCTACATATCTGTTAGACAGTCATATTGGCGTTGCCTTGATTTAACTTCTGACTGTAGATATGCGAAAGTCTCACGCTATTTGTAATCCATGACGCGTAGTGTGTTTACTAATGGTTAGTTCTTTGAGAAACTGTAGCAACCAGCTCTCGTTCACCGGTGCATTTCGTACACGATCGGCTATTAGCCTGGCCCCGCTGTATTGCACAATTCAGATCAGTAAAAGCTACAAGTGCCCATTGGCTATACATAGCATCCCTGTCACAACAGCCACAAGTCACACAGCACGCGAGACATGGATCAGCGAAGATCGGATATAGAGATGCCCCGACGAGGCTGATCATACTTGCATGTGGAGCCAAGACCGAGCGAGTGATTGACCATCAGCATTGAACTTCTATCCTTCTTCTAATACAATTCGCAACCAGTGTTGCCTTCTCAAGCAAAGCTGCTTGCCATTGTCCTGACCATCCCAGCCTTGTCGCAGCGTCTACCCAATTAACCCTGATTTCCCTTACACACTCTTGCGTCCCTTGGCCAATTGTGGGAGAGTTGGAGGTTTCTGTTTGTGAGTGAGGTGTAGGACAGGGGCTGTCTCATTACAGGTAACGAGTTCAAACAGCGTGCAGTTAATACAGGTAATGAGTGGCAGAACAGAGGGCTTCTTAAAGAAAAACTACCAGGTCTGTGAGAAGCCGGAATTCGTACTGGTTGGTAGGTATCAAATACTTATGTCATGCAATAAAAAGGCCAAATTAATTACTAAAAGCATACATGTGATTTTTCTGATTTTTGTCTTTAGATTCCGTCTCTCCATACGTGAAGTGTTACCTATGATAAAAAATTACAGACCTCTTACATGCTTTGTAAGTAAGAACAACCTGGCAAAATCGCAGCTGTATAAATAACTTGTTTCTCCCCACTGTTAATATACAGTGTGTTAACAATGTAAAATGGTTAAAGCACACCAAGTTAAAAAATAAATAAGACCATAAAAATATGGGTTTGTATTACAACAATGTGTTTGTTCTCACTGGTTTTGCCCTTTTCTTGTGGCAACAGTCACAAATCTTGCTGCTGTGATGGCACCTGTGGAACTTTCTCCCAGTAGAATGGGACGGCTTTATCAAAATTGATTTGTTATTCAAATTCTTTGTGCATCTGTGTAATCGGAGGGAAATAAGGGTCTCCTTCTAAATATGGGTCACTACATTGGGCAAGGAGGTAGGAAGTGCAGCTCAAGTTCCACCTCATTTTGGTGGGCAGTTGCACATAGCCTGTCTTCTCTTGAGAGCCATGTCGCCTACAGCGGCCTTTCTCAATAGCAAGGCATGCTCACTGAGTCTGTTACATAGTTACAAAGGCCTTTCCCTTAAGTTTGGGTCAGTCACAGTGGTCAAGTATTTCTGCACTGTGTTACTCCTCTGTTTTGGGCCAAATAGCTTCTATTTGCTCTGTTTTTTGTTAATTCTTTCCCAATGTGTCAAGAAAATTATCTTTTTGTTTTCTCAATGATTCTGGTTGGGTTTAATGTGGCTTGTTGTCCTGGGGGCTCTGTGGGGTGTGTTTGTGTTTGTGAACAGAAGCCCTAGACCAAGCTGCTTAGGACTCCTTCTCCAGGTTCATCTCTCTGTAGGTGATGCTTTGTTATGCAAGTTTGGAATCTGGCTTTCCTTTTCAAGTGTGTTATTTTGAATTAGTGGTATCGCCGCTAATTCCCTGCATCTTGCATGCAATTATTGTGGTGTTCTTACGTTGTACACGGAGGATAATTTTTGCCAGAATTTCTGCATGCAGAGGTCTCAATTTGGTGTTTTGACCAATTTTGTGAAATCTTGGTTGGTCTCTCTACCCCAATAATCGCTCTCCCTCTACCTCCATCTCTCCTCCTCCCTCGCTTGATCTAGCCCCATCCTTCACTCTAACACTGGCCATGCATGTCAAGGAGGTTTGGCTTGGCATCCAGCCTGGCCAGCTCTCTGCCCACCACCAAATCCYTGCCACGCTGCAAGGTCATATCAAACCCTGCAGGTACAACTAAAAGTTATACCAGTGAAAACATCCAGTACATAMAACTACTGAGAGAGAGTGAGAGAGATGCCCTGTTATCTATTATATCTGATTGATTMCATCTGGTCCAATGTGTTACGGTCAAGCTGCAGGAAGTTAAAGTTTCAGAGTTCGGTAAGGTGTGTGGGTGTGTGTGGGTGTGTGTGTGTGTGAGTGTGTGTTTGGTTTTATTATCTTTGTGGGGACCAGTAGTCCTCACAAGGATAGTAAAACAAGTGGGGACATTTTGCCAGTCCCCACATGTCACGATTTCCTCCGAAGTCGGTCCCTCTCCTTGTTCGGGCGACGTTCGGCGGTCGACGTCACCGGTCTTCTAGCCATCGCCGATCCACCTTTCATTTTCCATTTGTTTTGTCTTGTCTTCCCACACATCTGGTTTCAATTCCATCAATTACATGTTGTGTATTTAACCCTCTGTTCCCCACATATCCTTGTCCGGTATTGTTTATTGTAAGTGCTTGTGCACATTATGTATGGTGTGCGGCGGGTTTTGTACCCATTTATTGATTGTTCTGTTTTCCGGTGTTTTTTATTATTAAACTGCGCCGTTGGAAACAGTTTTTTCTCTCCTGCATCTGACTTCTCTGCCGCCAGTACGCACCCCTTACACCACAAAGAAAAATACTATTTTAGGCGTAGGGTAAAGGTTACAATTAGTGTTTGGGTTAGAATTAGGGTTTAGGGAAACAGGATTTTGAATGGGGATCAATTGTTTGGTCTACACAAGGTTATTATAACAAACAGGTGTGTGTGTGTGTGTGCGCGGAGGTCACTGATCTCATCACATAAAGTACATTGGGGACATCCGGACAGGAACACACACACACACACACACACACACACACACACGCACGCACGTACGCACACACACGCACGCAGTTCTCTGTCTTTTCTTACCTCTTTGAGCTGAGGTACATGTACAATTCCTCTAAATTTCTTTCCTCCCTTCCATTCTCCAATCTCTCCCCTCAGAATCACCTGAAATACTGTATAATTATTACATTTACAAAGGCTCTCTCTATAATTATTACATTTCTCGCTCTCTCTCTCTCTCAGCACATCTGCCAACCACACGACAGACATTTTGTCGCGTTTAAACTAGACCTGTCCTTCAACCCGTTCCCCAAATACCTTTTCCAGTACTATTCTATCACCCCCTAAATGACACATTTTTATTCATTTACATCAATCTTCACGAGGAACAACTCGGTGTGACATAATCTCCATATTTAACACACTAAATTGCACTTCATCGCAATTTGGGGGATTGGGAACAGGTGTTGTAGCACTACCTTCCATTTGATTCCATAGAAACTATATTTTCTAGTCAACGAGGTGTCACTCGGCTGCTTAACCGTGTGTTAAAACACCTCCAATCTTCATATTCAGTAAAAATGGAGAATGAATCCACATCTGTGTGGATGTTGAAATCGCTACCTTGCGCCGGTGAAAATTGTAGAGCCATTAAATGAAGCAAAAGTGAGACACTCCCACAGCTGGATGTTCCTTTTTAGCACATCGAAGAATTCAGASGACTAGGACGGTGACAGAGGACTCGGTAAGGACATTTGTAGAGTGAYTGATATCCATTAGACACAAACTTTGACTGACTCACATGAAGGCTGGTGGCGGTGGCATTGCAACTCGTGGACTGCGGCTTCCAGCCTAAACCTTATGAAATGTTTATAAATACTCTGGCTTGAATTTTATTGTATTTTTTTTATATAAAAAAAAAAAGATTTTATTTGTCACATGCGCTGAATATCGTGAAATAGTTACTTATAAGCACTTACTTTTTTTAAACTCTGCATTATTGGGAAAGAAAAATGTGCTAAAGAAATAAACTAGGAAAAATAGTAACACAATAAAATACCTAACAAAGCTATATACAAGGGGTACAGGTACTGAGTGCAGCGGTACAGGTTAGTCGAGGTAATATGTAAATATCGGTAGGGGAGGGGTAAAGTGACTATACATAGATTATAAACAGAGTTGCAGCAGAGTATGTGAAGAGTGTGAATGAATGTTAATGTACTTTATGTGCTTGTGTGTGTGTGTCCCGTGCCAAATCTTTTCAGCAAAAAACGCCCACAAAATAGCACAATTGGTCAGGAACCCGTAAAACGGCGGCYGTCCCCTTCGGCGCCATTCCTCCATCAAGGTTATCATTAGGGCRTCGTCCCGGGTTTGGCCGGTGTAGGCCGTCATTGTAAATAAGAATTTGTTCTTAACTGACTTGCCTAGTTAAATAAAGGTTAAATAAATAATAATACAAAAGGGCCAGGACCATGCTTACCACATGCTCAGGAAAAAACTCTGGGCCCAGCTAAGGTAGAACCTACAATTATGGCCTGGAATCTTTACTGGTTAGCTCATATTTTTCCAGACCATGTACACCCTGACCTGGAGAAACTCTTGGCCCCACATTCTCAATATGGATATGGTTTACRGAGCCTCCCCAGGTTCTTATCTCCCTGTACGAAATAAAGTCTCTCTCTCTCTCTCTCCTTTTGGGTAGACAGATAGAGAGGGTAGTTATTCTGTCAGAGAGAGATGGAGAGTGTATTTACCTTGTCGTTGGAGATAGACAGCATATTTATTTAGGAGTTTAGGATGGAGCACTGTTTATTTAGAGAAGAGCAGTGCTGGCTGGCCCCATATTGCGGGGACTAGTGTCCAGGGAGTATTCCTCCACGTTCGAGTGAGGGAGTGATTTTCCATCAGTGGAACGGCACGTCCACTCAGCAAACAGAGAGAGAGAGAGCGTCTGAATGTTCTGACTATGAATGTGGGTTGCCAGACAGGAGACAAGCAGCATATTGCCTTTCACCTGCCCTTGGGGTGCGACTGGGAACAAAACAAACACAAAGACGTATAAACATTATTGTAAGCGCCATAATAAACTACAGGTCCCGTAACAAACTACAAGTACCACCATGCAATTATATAGCCACAGAGTTAAATAAAACAATTAAGTTGATCATGCATTTCTATTTTAGAGTGGAAATATTCACCGATAACCAATATATCTTCCAATATTTGTATTATTATAGCTGGAATCAGGGGTGCAACTTTCACTGGGGACGGGAGGGACAGGAGCCCCCCCCCCCATCCCCACATTTTTATCATTGGAATGTGATACAAATTGAGGCAATGGTGTGGTTTAGGACCATGCGGACGGCTCCGAGTGGTCGGGTATGTGTTTATCTGACTGGATAAGAAATYATATACATAATTGCACCCCTGGCTGGAATATATACATATTTTTTTAAACAGCCCTACAAAGACACAGAATTTAGGATCACCAGAAATATATATATTTTTTAATGGAAAAACAGTGTTACACTCTAGTCTAATAAAAGGAGGATAAACTGCACTGATTCCAGCAACAACAAAAAAATTGCTTAGGCTCTGAAGAATGACATGCTGGAAAACAACATATCAGTATTTAGCTATGTTTTCATCGATGGTAGGGCTGTAGCCGCTGAATTCTGGTAGTTGTCACTTGAAAGGAAAAACATCAATAACAACATTCACCATCGGCACAGTGCTGCCTCTCGCACCAATTGTTAGGGTTTAGCGTAGAGACGTCCTGAGGATCCCAAATAGAAGTGAACTGTGTCAGGTACTCTCCGTGAACTGCATCAGGTACTCTCCGTGAACTGCATCAAGTACTCTCACACAGCTAGCTAGCTAGTTAGCTAGCTACTGTATCTAGCACTCATCATGGAAATGGGGGTGGCGTTTGGCGAAACATGAATTTGGACCAGTCCCTATCAAGTGACTGTGAACCCATACATTAAAACATGGTGACGAAGTGCTAMTTTGTAACCTGCAAAGTTATTTTTGGGTGTCTCAGAAAACATTTGAATGACCGAGCTTGAMGAATACCMTTCACAAAGAGCAAATATAAACACCACAGATTTCGCTGGCTTCACTAAATTGATGTAACATTAACGTTACCAGAGAGTTGAACGTTCTTCGCACGGCACTTACTTACATTTGGGCATAGCATCCATTGTTTGTCACAACACCCGACACGCTACCATGACACTTGTGCAATTTTTGGACTTTATTGAGCTGGCAAGCTTCTATATATATATATATATATATATATATATATATATTCAGCACTCAGTAAACAGTAAAACTAAGAGTTTGTTCAAAGTAGTTCACTCTCCTCTCTAAAAGACATAGTTGCGTTGTCCCGGTGGTAGTGTCCAGACTTAGGCTTATCTTGCTTTGGCGTGCTACACTATCTTTGGGCTCCCGAGGTCTAAGGCACTGCATCTCAGTGCTAGAGATGTCACTACAGACACCGTGGTTTGAATCCAGGCTGTATAACAACTGACAGTGATTGGGAGTCCCATAGAGCGGAGAACAATTGGCCCAGCGTCGTCCGGGTTTGGCCAGCGTAGGCCGTYATTGTAAATAAAAATKTGTTCTTAACTGACTTGCMTAGTTAAATAAAAGGTAAAAAAATATATTATAAAAGTATATATATATAGCCACGCAAAGAGCGCAAATAAGTCAAATTCTATGAATAASTGCTTTTTTGCAGAGCTTTTTCTCAGAATCTAGTATCGGTCCTTTTCAATGGATTAAACGCTGATACAAATAGATTGGTAAAAGGCTAATGTCGGCAGATATTATCAATCAACCGATAAATCAGTCGGGCTCTAATTTCTATGGATATAGCATTGATGTAGTCGCGATATCCTAATTTGGAGCCATCTAAGAGCAATCTAAGTTAATAACTCTACTTAATCTAGGGAATAAGTCGGCATCGCTCTATCCCCTTGAGGCGTTTCACTGTATTTAGCATAGAGGCTAATGTGATGTACTGTCTAGTACTTAATGCAATGACTCATTATCATATCAACGCTATAAGCCTCTGCCACATACCCCATGTGTGTAACTTATACCATTCAGCCTCCAGGCTGCTGAAGGATTACAGATCWGTTGGAATGCATTGGGTAAACACATAGGGTACCACTTTCCTCCCATTCGCCTCCCAGCTCATTATCCACGGGGCAACTGCGTCGGCAACCGGGTCAGGCCTCTATGGTAAAAGAGCCATAATGGAGGTAGCTGGAGGGAGTTCACAAGCTCCTCAGACATGGTACAGAACACACAGAGGCCACATGTTCCATATGTTCCACAGCGTTCCTCACCACTACAYCACCTCAAACAGTGTCAAAGGAAACGCCCACTCAGACAGATGACTGCTGGGTTTCTAATCATACAATCCGCAGAGGATCGTCATCCCTGGGCAGACAGTGAAACATCAGCAGGTAGCTGGGAGACTGCAGGGATAATGGCGGAGCTAGCATTTCTCGCAGTGGGAGACCGCGCAAAAGATAACCTCCATTATACAGCCAGTAAGCAATCAGACGTCTAATTGTAGCTGTGAACACRTCCATAACTACCACGGAGGGGAAGAAACAACAACAAATGCAATTGATTGCAGTGCATGTGTATGTACTTAACAATGGTGGTATATACTGTGGTTTATAACAAGGGACATTTGCACTAGAAGTGCTTCATGCAGCAAATACATATTGAGCTACTGTGCCAATCTAATACTGAACTACTTACTATTGAACAGTAAGTAAGATGGTTAGCAATGTACATCGGAATGGATWTACATTTGTTTTATAAGGACAATTTGACAGAAACAAAACAGTCCATACCTYCCTGATGAGTAGAATTTTTCAAACAAACACATATTGAATGGGAACTGTAGTTTCAAAGACAGGAAGGGGGCATAGGGGGCAGGGCAGACAGGCGGGCTATTTTTGGCCCTGGTCCAATCACCATCACTCACTCTGTGGTGTGGGTGTGACCCTTCTATTTCCCAGGCCTGCTGGGGTATCGATCAGCATTGCYTCTCCAGGTGCCTTACCCCTCATCAATCGGGCAATTTGAGAGGTGGAGAGAGAAATAAATCCGTAAAGAAAAACTTAAATTGCCTTCTCTGTCTCAAGGAGAGGGCCACTCTGACTTTGACATTTTGAGTTGATGTCACAGGAGGTTGGTGGCACCTTAATTGGGGAGGACGGGCTCATGGTAATGGCTGGAGTGGAATCAGTGGATGGGATAATGGCCCATGCTTGACTCCAATGCTTCCCACAGTTGTGTCAAGTTGACTGGGCCAATACACACGGCAAACTGTTGAGAGTGAAAATCCCAGCAACGTTGCAGTTCTTGACACAAACCTGTGCGCCTGGTACCTGCTACCATACCCCGTTCAAAGGCACTTACATAGTTTGTCTTGTCCATTCACCCTCTGAATGGCACACATASACAATCCATGTCTCAATTGTCTCAAGGCTTGAAAATCCTTCTTTAATAACTTCTTATGGCTGCAGGGGCAGTATTGAGTAGCTTGGATGAAAGGTGCCCAGAGGTGCCCAGAGTAAACGGCCTGCTCCTCAGTCCCAGTTGCTAATATATGCATATTATTATTTGTATTGGATAGAAAACTCTGAAGTTTCTAAAACTCGTTGAATGATGTCTGTGGAGTATAACAGACTCATATGGCAGGCAAAAACCTGAGAAGAAAATCCAAACAGGAAGTGGGAAATCTGAGGTTGGTCGATGTTCAACTCATCGCCTATCGAATACACCGTGGGATAGGGATCAGTTTGACTTCCTACGGCTTCCACTAGATGTCAATAGTCTGTAGAACTTGTCTGAAGCCTCTACTGTGAGTGGGGCCGAAGGAGGCAGGAAAATGAGTCAGTCTGCCATGAGCTGACCGCTCTGACCATGCGCGTTCACATGAGAGGGAGCTCTGTTCCATCGCACATCTGAAGTCAATGGAATTCTCCCGGTTGGAACGTTATTGAAGAATTTATGTTAAAAACATCCTAAAGATTGATTTCATACATCGTTTGACATGTTTCTACTGACTGTTACGGAACTTTTTGAATATCGTCTCTTTTAGTGAACGCGCTTCCTGACTTTGGATGTTGTTTTACCAAACACGCTAACAAAAATAGCTATTTGGACATAAATGATGGGACTTACCGAACAAATCAACATTTCTTGTGGAAGTGGGAGTCCTGAGAGTGTATTCTGACGAAGATCATCAAAGGTAAGGGAAGATTTATAATTCTATTTATGAGTTTTGTTGACTGCACAATTTGGCAGGTCACTGTATGGCTTCCTTTTGTGGCTTAACGCTATTCTCGAGATTTGAATATTGTGCTTTTGCCGTAAAGCTTTTTGAAATATGTTCTTAATGCACCGCTGTATCTTTAATTCTTTGTTAAACATTATCTTTCATCAAAGTTTATGATGAGTATTTATGTTATTTGACGTGGCCTCTCTGCAATTCTCCGGATATTGTTGGAGGCATTTCTGAACATGGGCGCCAGATTGTAACTGAGGTTTTGATATAACTATGACTTAATTGAACAAAACATATATGTATTGTGTAACATGAAGTCCTATGAGTGTCATCTGATTAAGATCATCAAAGGTTAGTGATTCATTTTATTCTATTTCTGCTTTTTGTGACTCCTGTCTTTGGCTGGAAAAATGTCTGTTGTTTTGTGATTTGCGGTGACCTAACATAATGTTTGTGGTGTTTCGCTGTAAAGCCTGTTTGAAATCGGACACTTTGGTGGGATTAACACCAAGATTACCTTTA